>NC_143256.1:115094579-115397609 GCF_984573655.1 Nuphar pumila | reverse complement strand
CAATACCATTCCCTTAGGCTTTGATCACAAAGGAATAGATGATAATAGGGAATGGGCTTGGGTTATTCCCTACTAACATGGACTGTGTGTACTATCTTTTTAAGCATTTTATTATATGAATTAAGTTTGTAACGCCCCAAAATTTTAAACCAATTTTGAAGTTTTTTTTTTTATATAACAGCGGAAACAAGTAATATTATGGGGTTAAACATTCTGAAGCATTACAGTGGAGAGCAAACCAAATCATTTATTTCATTTCATTTTCAAATGAATAATAACATCAGAGTTTAATGACATGTTCTAATAAATAAAAAGGAAACCGAAATATCCCGGTAACAGTAAATCCAAAATCTCGATCAAAGCCTCATCCCGTAGTCGCCCATAACTTTATTCTTCACCTGAAAAATGATAAATTTATAAGAATTAGACTACAACTATCTAAGTAGGAATTACTATAATTTTTCTTGCAGGTATATCATGTGTCAAGCATGTAATGTAGGTGCCATGTGTGATTTTCAGCATATGTAGGATTAAATAAAGAAACTATACAACAATAATAACAAGTATATCATTTAATCTAACAACCACAACATTAGCATGGATAACATTTAGCTACACATCAACATGATTCAAATATCTCACATGTTACAATTTCTAAAGCATGCTAAAAGTTCAAAACTATATTCTGAAAGAGTTATGAAGCTATAATCTAGCAATTTACTCAGTGTGATACCTAAAATGTTCTAATTAATGTTTATCTTTATTTATCCTACGGGTACACGAGGGCCGAATCACCCATAACAGAAGATAACATTCGGGGGTTTATTATTCATGGGTGTGTTATTAACCCGAACGTTCTAACCGAAACTATAAATCTTAAGAGAGCGGCCAGTAACCGAGAGAACCTCTCAAAGGCCAAAACCAAAACAGGATGTATCCCTAAATTCTGCAGAAGAACAAAGAGCTACCACCTAGGATACATTGGTAGTCCGGGTCCCCCCAACTCTGACGACTGGGGACCAACGAGTCACTTTAACTCGAAACAGTTAAACACATGTTCCCGGAGTTTTGTACCACCTACCCTCTCCAAGGTAAGCCCGAATCTGAGTGGGTTAATCTTTTCATTTAATTAATTTTCCCAAAAGTATAGGGGTATTTCCTCAATCTTCCCTCTACTATCATAACAGTAGATTCTCAAACCTAGTCATTTTACCAAGTTATAAAAACAATCCCATCCTTTTTCATATTGATTGCATAAATTCACTCAGAGTGCTTCGATGCCTTTAAACCAGTCAAGCACACAAGTCCCGGCACCATTAAATCAGTCAGGCCACAAAATTAAATTTAAGTTTCTCATTAGTGTTATGATTATCACACAGAATGCTTTGGTACCTTTAAACCGTCAAGCACCAATGCCCCAGTACCTTTAAACCAGTCAGGCACACAACATTTAAGTTTTCATTAGTTTTATTTTCATAGCACACAACCATTAAGTTTAAGTTTATCTTTGGATTTATCTTTCAAGGTGCATAAATTATCAGCTCCAAATACCCGCATCAGGTATTTAACCCATCTTGCCCATTAGGCAAGGCACATGTCCAAATGTCACAGAGTGTACGAGATTATATGCTGAGTGTGTTTGAGGCAACCTCGAATATAAACCAGTTTATGTGTAGGTTTGATCAATAGTTTATGATTCAACTGACTCCACTCATGTGCAAATCTTGCCGTGGAACTTGTGGTTTCATGTGGAATCCAAGCTAAAAATAATAGAAATTGTGAACCCATTCTGCCTCATTTCAATTATACAATCGCAGGGTATTCAGTGCACAAGAGGAGTGACAACTAGGTATTATTCAACTAGCATACTATGATTCTTAAAATACAACACGTATCACGAAGCCATTATCTTGTAATTTACAGAATAATTAAGTATCATACAACTTGCTGTTTTATACAGAAAAAACCAAGGAAAGAACCAAACTCCATTTCAGCCACATGAACCAAAAACCTTTAACATTTCAGCTCAGCTACCATACAACCTTTACAACAACAATCTTTTCAGCCATTATACTATACTTTACAAAATAATTAAGTACCATACAACATGTTGTGTTACGCAGAAAAACAAAGGAAAAACTAGACTCCATTCAGCCTCATGAACTAAATACCTCTGACATTTCAATTCAGCTACCATACAACCTTTATTCAGATATTGATATATATTTTTTTTCCTATGATGCTTCAGTAATAGTTGGATGTTGGACATGGTCTGATAAAATTCACCAATCATATTTACATGTGAAAGATTTCTACTATAGATGCACAATAATGTATTGGCAGAACTACAGATCTCATATTTTCGGAAAAAAGAAACACTCAGGTCATGCATATGTTTTCTGGAATTAATATTGTTATTAACATATGGTTATGTAATTATACCAGGCAAGGCAACGGATTACAGGTTAAACAAATATTACTTTAATACTTAGTAACAAATTTCAGATTAGTGCAAGGTTGTTAAAACATAGTGAGATACTGTTATTAACACAGGGTAATAGCTTCTAGATTTTGAGAAAACACCAAACACTAGCATAACCCGTAAATCTCATACTCTAATCATTAACCCCCAAAGTAATTTCGATGAGTAACACATTTCATGATTGCAATCAGGATGCTCCTAATAAAATCATAAAATCCCTACATTACATACTTGAGATGTAGGACAATAAAATACAGTAAAAATCTTGCATTAGATTTGGGAAATTCCCAAACATCTTCCAAAAGGCGATTTACCATAAACTTGATAGACGATGCCTCAAAAATAAAACATAAAAAAAATCCTACTATAGATTTGATATATCCCATAAACTCGACTTTGAACTACATCCCACACACCACGCTCGATCCACAAAACACCCTAAAGTTTCAACACAGAAAAACCTACACTCGTTCTTCGTGGCTATCGAGTTTCCCCAAATCTGGGGTCATCCGACACCAAGAGTCGGAAACCCCCAAATTCTGGGTTTGTTCAATAACAAGAAACCAGAACCCCCAAAATTCTGGGGTTTCTCCGATAACAAGAAATCGGAACCCCAAAATTCTGGGGTTTATTCGATAACAAGAAATCGGAACCCCCAAATTCTGGAGTTTGTTCGATACACCGAAATCAAAACCCCCAAATTCTCGGGTTTGTTTGATACACCAAAATTGAAACCCTTAAAATTCTGGGGTGATCCGATACAACAACAGGTTCAAGAACCCAACAGTGAATCTACCACAAGAAACCCCCAAGTTTTTTGTTGATTTGGAGTTTTCTTACCAAAATCCCCCTTTGTTTCTCATTTAACCCCAATAGATGTCGCAGCTACTGGAACCCCCAGCTTACAGGCGTGGGTTTTCCGGTAGCCAAGAACCCCATCGGTGCTTAGGACATGCGAAAACTCGGCTCCCTTCCCTTGACAGACCCAATCACAGACCGATGTCAGTCGATACCTACAGAAAAAGCACAAGATCCTATCTCTTTCCGGCGACTGGAGGAGGCTACAGCGAGAGGAGGAGGTGGCTGCTGCTGCTGCGGGAAGGATGTCGCTGATGACCCTGGTTGCTGGTGACGGCGACAACAGGTGGTCAGAGTCGTCGACTGGGAAGAGCGTGAGAGATGAGGCAGAGGGAGGAAAAGGGAGATGAAAGACGAGTGGCAGAGGGTTGAGAGAGCGAAGTAGCGGGCGGAAAAGGGGCAAGACCCTGTCCCCCATTTAACGAGAGGCGACCCCCTCCCCCTTCCGGAAAGGGAAGAGGAGATAACCTTCGGGTTGTTACAACACCCCCAGCAAGAATTGTGCCCTGGGTACGATTCTTTTAAAGTCTTGGTTTTATGGTTACAGTCGGGTTCGGGTCTAAAACCCGTGACCCGCGACACAAGATTCGAGCGTGATTTGGATCCAGTAGTTTATAAATGTGGATTCGGGCCGCTAAAAAGGTTTGGCTTTCGAGATCTCTTTTGCAGAGTGGATCCGCAAGTTGGATCCATCTGTGGATCCTCCCCGAGCAGCTATATATATATATATATATATATATATATATATATATATATATATATATATATATATATATATATATCCATTATGGGTCTTGGATCTGAAAGGTGGTCCCCAAGCCCATCTACATATTATTTAAAATAATTATCACTCAAAATATTAAATTAAATTTAAAGTTATTGCATTTACATGTACCTATAAGTTTGTACGATATAACTATATATGTAGAGACCCCTTTATGGATCCTGGACCCGAAACATGGATCCCAGGCCCAAATCACATAAATTATAATATATATATATATATATATATATACATATAATTTCTAAATAAATGCATAAAAATTGTGGTTATTACAAAGTCTCACCTTCCACAATAAATTAATGATAAATAAGATGATAAGTAGGGTCATATACATCATATGGAAGAAATCATAATCATATTAATATAAAACAAAAAAAAACTACTACATGGAAAGAGGATATGGTTCAAAACCAAAACTCCCCCCCCCCCCCACTTCTCTACATATTTATGAACTCTACATAGTTTATATTACCAAAAGGCTGAAGCTGGCTATACTCCTTGTGGGCAAAGGGGACCTGGGGTTTTTATACCAATAAACTCTGACTGAGTAAGGTGGTTTTTTCCAATTATCCAAAAAAGAAAAGTTTGCATTACTATTAGAAAGAAAGAGTTCAAGGACTTTGTTATGTTTTGGCATGCTCCCAAACATATCCTAAACCTCATGATTCAGAGTGTAAGAGTGTAAAGCAAGCAAGAGGACACACTGACCAAGTTGATGGAAATTGGTTACTGTCGATAACGCTCTGCCTCCACTTTATTAGGACCAATCCAAAGAAATCTGTTTACAACATAATTTCCTTTTTCCTTTCTTTATCCTTATCTTTCCTTCTGTTGTTGTCACCATGAGAGCCTATAAATGCTTGTAAAGAGAATGCACATATTATTATAAAAAATAAGCATCAACACCATAGAGCGTGGTTGTGGATGTAGGATTACACCAAATCTGAACCACATTATATACTTTGTGTTTCTTTTTCTTCAATATTCTTCACAAGTACAACATGCATTTTATTGGCAAATGCATTGTCATATGGGCCATGCGTTATCATATGGCAAATGTGTTATCATATGCATTATATTTCAGCAGGGTGCTTAGAAATCAAACAAGCAATATCATATGGAAAATGCATTTTATTGGCAAACTGTGACCAAGTAGAACACTATATTCTTATTTCAGATGGGCCATGTGTTGCTTGTAATGTATGAAAGAGTCAATTATTAGCACACCTTCTCAATTCACCCTTGATCTAGTACGCATCTTTAGGTAGCTTAGTTCAGAAGGTACCTGCATAAAATAAGTACAAGAATGTTTAAGGTACATGTAAATTAGTTGTGAGTGCGCGACTGAAAGACTTATGGTAGTAAGGAAGGACCGTCGTGCTACACTAGCCTATTGAAAAAGTAGGCTCATGACAAATTGGTATCAGAGTATAAAGCTTCATGGAGACCTTGTTATTCATTGTGTATGACACTGAAGAGGATAGAGATGGTTTATCTTGGTTATGCAAATTTATGTAGTTGAAGTATTGTTAACCAAGCACATAAACAAGATGTTGGCAGAATAGTACGAGACATCTTGACCATGGTAAGCAGAAGTATAAGGTTGTTGTTTAGTTGACTAAGAGAATGTAGATAAGACAAAAATTCATACCAGTTGTGCATTAGGCTCATAGGTAGAACGTTGACTTTTGTCTTGTGCATGTAAAGAATGCACGTTAGATTCGGTTGGATGAATTTGCACCTTTGAGTATGAGAGACTCAACTAAACTTTTATATTCTCTCCTAAGATTGTGGGTTAGCGGAGTGCTCATGTTGAGCAAAATGCTCATTGTTTTAGTCCCTCAAATTAGCAGTTTCTCTATAAACTGCGTGTGTGAAAAAAGTTGTTGTTTGTGACTCGTCGGTTTGGTTTCTATGAGAATGTTTTGCTGACTCCGGGAGAAAGTTATAGCGTATTGGCTCTGAATGAGAGTTGCAATGTTGGGCCAAGGTTCCCTTGTGAGGACGAGTGTCCAGAAAGACACTTTGAAGGACCACTTTGGGGTGATATTCAAGAAGGCACCTTCCTCACTTGAGGAATAATTTGGATCATTGAAAAACCACAAGTTAGTGTCTAAGGGAGTTGATATTCTTGTGTCACGCATTGGTAGTCGTCTTTCTCTACGATGACCATGAAGAGCTTAAAATTACTCTTGCTAGGGTTGGAAGGCACCCCATCCATGAGCATAAAGATGACAAGTTTGTCGTGCAGATGAGGATGATCTGCTTGTATATGGGACTGCACTAGGGTCCCTCGAGCAAAGAATGCTCGATGTTGGTGAAGCAAAATACTATTGTCTAAGTGATTAGAGGCGTGTTAAAGAATAAGACTTGACGTGGTAAATCTTGTAATGATGGTGGATGAAAACCATAACAAGTTGAGTGGGATGAAGAAAAGAATTAGACCAAAGATAAGTACAAAGAAAAACTGACATATCAGTTGAGACTATGTTCTTACATGTGTCGTCATTGTTGAGGACGACAATGATTTGTGTGGGGAAGAATGTCTCGGACCAAGCCTTCAGAATGGGGCACGTGCATTGCAGAGCTCTACTGAGTAAAAAATGCATCGAGTGTAGGAACGCACAATATACGTTGGCTTGATCGGTGACAAGCGGTGGTAGCATGGTGCACGGTAGGCAATGGTATCATCGTTAGTGCATCGTTGTATAGTGACACAGACGTTGAGCATTGTTTGTTTAAGTAATGCCAGCAGATCAGAGGATGTTGCCTTTGGCAGATTTGGTTAAGGACCTCTCGGCTTGCAGAATGGTTCCCATGCGTAACGGTTGGACACACGGGGGTACGCGTGAGTTAAGGCTAATTCTTCCAGGAATCACAATAGGTGATTCCAACCTAGTATAGTGACTCAAGGCTAGGCGAGTAAATGCCTAGGCACCGACGAATGAGTCTCGGTAGTGCTCTTTGTTGTGGCGTTTAATCATCAATTGGTGTTCGAACTGAGGGCCACAAGGTCTTGTTCCTTTAGTGGCGAGGTTTTATTGTAGTGAGCACATGGAGTCGCAATGCACATCACGACATGCAATGTTAAGGCAAATTTGTGTTCTTTTCGGAAGTGATAGCTGGTATGTGACAGTTATGCACTAAGTGGCATGGACTATATATAATACACACCTAGAGATGCGCTTGATCAGCTTCTGCTAGGCAACTGCACATGATATGGTGTATAGAAACAATGAAATGATTCAGCATATGAAAAGGTGTTGGTATGCAACCTTTGACCATTAAGATGGTTAGATTGGGCAATTTGGCGCGTTACAGGTTTGTGAAACATTCTATGCCCATGACAAATTAGTTGTGAGTGAGTGATCAAAAGGCTTGCTATAGTAAGGAAGGATCGTTGTGCTACACAAGCCTATTGAAAAAGTAGGCCCATGACATGTAGAGTGTCCAACAATAAATCTCACTTGAGACAATCAACAACTTTTCAAGATCTCGTTTGAGCATAAACAATGGCATCCAAAACATGCTATGTTGTGAAGGACTATACATCGGCTAGGTAGAAAAGCTTTATGCGAAAGGTTGATAAGCTTGGCAATGATCAACTTAAATCTTTTGCAATAATTTTGTATGTCAACCTTGTTGGAGTATTGTCTCAAAGCTGACTAAGTTTCCTACACTTTTTCTACATTAATTAACCTAAGTTAGTGAGTATAATGTCTTTCCTACAAGTTTAGTCCCAAGGTTGAGAGAACTTCTTATGTTTTTTATACAGAGGGGTGGCTTGAATCTTGGGCTTGTTAATATCTTTGGATTTTGGATCTTATATTAAATTCACTTTAATTCGGTTTGGTTTGGTCTCAAATGATCATGACCTTGCTAATGTCATTTTGAACCCAAGATTGCCTTTTTATGTCCCTCTTCGGCCAATCTTTTGGGCCTTTATGGCTGGCCAGCCATAGCCCACTATTGCTGGCCATTTGAGCCCATTGAAGGCTGTGTGGGTGTGCTGCGATAGTATTCGCACATTTCTAAGGTGCTTTCGTTTTCCTATGTATATCTTTGGAACTTGGGTGAATCTGGTATGAACTCTCTTCCCTTCTCTTGCAGGGTGTTACGATGACTAGAAATTCATGTAAACAAATGAAATTATTGTTGATTAGTTGATTGTTCAAATACATTTTTTGGTTTCCTTTTTGGTCTCTTTGTTTTTCTTTTTCATAATGTTCTGATGACTAAAAATTCATGTAAACCAATGCAGTGTTATACAACTATACCATTGGATTTTGAACTTGCAACGTCTCAACACAAGGTGACGTGCACTAGCTGCTCCTACCAGACAAGCTGAGCCCCTTTGGTACGAAGGGTTATAGTTGATTGCTCAAGTATGTTTTTCTTTTTCTTTTTTGGTCTTTTTTTTTTCTTTACATTATTTTTACATCTTCATTGTTTGATGGACTCATGATATACCTTTGTTCTTTAATTCCTTTTTAGACATCATATATAATTTATTTTAAGTGATCACTATAATAGTTCTCTCTCTCTCTCTCTCTTTATATATATATATATATATATATATATATATATATATATATATATATATATATATATATATATATATATATATATATAATTAGTTTGGTAATAATAACAAGGGGCGAGGGACAAACAGGTCGATGGATCACACTGCACAAACTCCCACTTTATGTGTATTATGCAGAACTTTTTTTTTGTTAAGGGTGCATGCTGAACTTGTATATGTGAAGTAGTAACTGGTAATTAACTTGTTTTGGTGTCTAATTGATGATGTTCAAAGTTTTTATAACCGTGTATAGCATAATTGGAAAAAGAGCAATAAGACACATTTGGAAGGACAATTAATTTTCAAAGCTACCCTCTCATAATTTTGGTCCAAGGGCAATCTTATCATCTTTTGCTTCCTGTTACCTTCCCCTTCTACCATTCTATACCATCTTCTATTTGTACAAATAAAGTTTCCAAGTTGTTTTTGTTGTTCCTGTTTACTCATCATCTTTTGCCTTAATACACATCTAACAAAACCCAAGTACCCAACAACCTCTTCCATTTTTGTTTTGGAGGCAAAGAACTCAATTGCTCCATCACTCTTCTTTCCCCTCAAGATAAAAAATACCCTCCTAGAGGGCCCATTGTTGATGCCCAATGCCTATGGCCTACCATGGCTAAAGGTTATCTTTGCCAATCTAGAACCAATGGGCGTGGTCCCTCTGCACAAGCCAACGCGTAGCATAGGCCCCGGATAGCTGGGATCCTAGCCTCATAGTTTTACGCCGCCGGCATGACGACCGTAGGTATGGCGGGCTGAGCCAGCGCGACCAGGTCTTCGTGCCGGGTGCGGTTTCAGTTTATAAATCCAAAAAACTGGAAAAAAAGAAAAACCACTGAGAGGTGAATATGGTGGCCCACATTTGCCAGTAAGAATGAAGAATAATCAAAGAAATTATAAAAAAAGGAAAAACTTTGAAATATGAAGAAAAGGATAATAATCACCTGGACAATAGTTTTATCTAATATGCTTTAAGACAAATGAGAAAACCCTTGAATGATCAATATAGAGAGTGGCAAATACGTGCATGATTGACTCGATACTGTGCTAGAATAAATTCAGTGCCTATTTTTTTGTTTGAAGGTCATAGTAAGGCACTGATATTTTTACTTCTTTTCATGTGCAGTAAATGAAGACAATATTGTGGTTGTTTCCTATGACTACTGGTATAACAGGGTTGGGTTTGGGTCTTATCAGACCCAATTCTAGATTGGGTCTAAAAGTAGACTCAAACCCATCCCAATTTGATTCGGGTTCAGATATGAGATCAGGTACAACTATAAATCGTGAACCCATATATAACTTAACGGGTTCATGTATGTACCATGTTCGGTATAATCAAGTCAAATCTTGAATAGACTTGATTTTTAATCGGGTCTAATAATTAGACCCCATCCATTTTATTTTGGGTGTGGGATTCGATTATGATATAGCTAAAAAATGAAGACCCATATTTTAGTTTTAAGGGTGGGTACTGGGTAGGGTCTCAAGTCTCAATAGGTTCCGATTTGGGTCTATGGTACAAAATGAGTTTGAAATATAATCTGTTCGAGTTCGGGTTGGTTTGGCTACAAAACAGGTTTGAGTACGTACCAAGTTCGGGTTCGAGTCAGTTCAGTTTTATATTGTGTGAATGAAATCACTTGGATCAGGTATAAAAAGTAGTTGGGTCCCAAATAGGTTTGGGTCACCATATCCAATGCCTAACTCATTTTTTTTACTGGCCTATATTTTGGGCCTGACCTGAACTCATGAGTCTACTAAGATCAGGTATAATTAGCTCGGAAAGTAATGCGTGAAAAAAGAAATAACTGATACTTGCCGATATTATGTTGATATAAACATAAATATCATGATATTTGTGAAATTTTGTGACGTATTGACTACATAAATGAGAACTAAATTATCACCAATATTTGGCACATTGATATGGGCGCAAATGGAGTGGATTAAGTGGGATGTCCAGCCTGAATTTGACATATTATTTCAATATTCGGATTTGGGTCTTAAAATAAGATCCGAGTATAAATTCATATTGGACCGGACTTGCATTATCAAACTTCTATCAGATTCTTCGGATTTCAATCAATGTTTTTTGTTGGATCTGCATTAGGATCCCATTCAGGTCCGATTTGTTTACTGTTTCGTATTTTGCTCCCGTTTTCTTATCGGGTCCAGTATGATCACACCAAATTCAGACCTGCATTAAACTCTGCTATGTTGAAGCTAATTTGCTCTTCATCCCAACTTGGATCTGTTGCACAATGTTCGGACCCGGATTTGGATTTAGTACTACTCAGCTTGCTTCCAACCTGTTTGCACGGCCTAAGAACACACGTACAAATTTTCAGGAAAAACATAAAATTCAAATAAAACCTTCGCTTTTCCATGTTTTTCTAGATAATCTTCTTTTTTCACTTTTATTAGGGGCCGTTTGTTACGTTCCCACTCGAGAGAGAGTCCGGATCGGGTGCAATATGATTGCACAAAACTTTGTGCATTAAGCACTCCATCACCCTCCATCAGGCACCTGACAGGCCCTGTTCCCAAGATGGAGGGTGATCAGGTGCTTAATGCACAAATATTTGTGCAATCATATTGCACCTGATCTCTTCACCGAGAAGCCTCTTTCCTTTGAAAGATTCACTTTGATGGGAAAGTGCTTTCTTAGGAAAGGAGGTATGGACTCATTTTGACACTACTTCTCACGATGATATTTCTCATAGACATCTTCTTTCCTGTGAAAGAGAGCCTCATTCGTCAGAAAGGGCACTTGTGTGATATGCGGTCAGTGATTTCATTTTTACCAATTTTCTGGAAGCAGGGTCAAGTAGCCCCATAAATTCCAGAAGGAAATAAAAAGGAGGAGGAAGAAGAAGAATAAGAGGAGCATCAAAGACAGAAGGATGGCTGCAGCCCACTGCCTCCGTTCTCGAGTCCGCGATCTCTTATCTCGGCCCTTGAGAGAGATGGGTTTGAGCCCCCTGGCCGCCTCCCTACGAACCCACCACGAGCCGACTCCCTGCGGGTTCCACCACGGTGCGACCAGCAACCTTTGGTGCGCCAACAAGCGAGCAATCGGCGTAGATCCCAGCAATCAGGTCATCTACCCCTCCCTTCGCTTCATTTCTCGATGTCTTGAACGAATGGTCTTCTGATCGACGGTTTCGCGATTCCGGAATCTGTTATTTGTTGGTTTATCTCCGAATTCGATTCCTGATCGGTTCGTATTTGGTGGATGTGTATCTTTTTTTTCCTCCCCAGTTTGGCGGTTTTTAGATGCACCCACTTGCGAAAAAGACTAGTATACACCGGGATGTTCTTATTTGGCAGAGGTGTAGTTTTTGTTTCAGTTGGGTGGTGTTTAAATCCATCCACTTATCCAGAAAAGTGGGGTGATTGGATTTTTGCATCATGGTTTATGATGCAAATATCCCAACTTTTTTCAGGCTTTGGTTTGACAGGCTAAATCTGTTGTTGTTGTTTTTATCTTTGATTCAAAATTGTTTTGTATTCGGTGGAGGTGTGTATTGTTGTAAAATTTAGTTTTGTGGTCTTTGGATGCACTCATTTATCCAGAAAACTAGGAGAATTTTTTTCCGCATGCTATTGTTTAGATTGTAGAATGCAGATATCCGAACTTGTTCCAGTTTTCGGGTTAAGCACCCCCCTTAAGTTGGTTGTAATTGATTTGTGGTTGTTTGCTGTGAATGTTAGTGTTGGGTTGAGGCTATCGAGCCCGTGAGATGTGTTTTTCCTTTTTGTTTCACTTTAAACGTTGCATTCTTAAGGAAATGTTAAGAAAGGAGATAAGCGGTGATTATATAGGGAAAGATGGGGTGTCACAGAGAGTAGTATACAGACAATTAAAAGAGAATAATGAGTATGAAAATGGTCGGAACTCTGCATGGTTGATGAGGGCGTCGATTTACCATTAACGATTTGTGAGTACCTTAGTTACTGATTTGCTCATATGTGGGGTTTGTATCTATCAAGAATTTGATGGAAATTGGGCAAGTTCCTATCAAAAGGTTATGCACTTTGATGAGTTGATGTCATTATTATAACTGCCATGTCCGAATGCAACTTGATTAAGAAATTATGATGCACATGGTGAATGGCTAGGTGCAGCATTTGGCGGAACTGGTGAACTGCACTTTCTTCTGGATAGATGTTTGGGTCAGAGGCCCAAACAACGAATAAATAGGTCTTGGCAGTGTAAGTAACATAAGGGCTTACTGTCCATTAGAATGAGTGCTTCTCCACTTAGTGAATAAGGTTACAGGACATGGGTTCCAAGCTAGGTGCATTGTATGTAGAACAAAAAGAAAAAATGTTGTCATGCCAGTATCTATATTTGCATTGCATTCCATGTGATCACTAAGGTAACGGTGGTGGTGTTAGATTGGCTCAAAGGAGAACCTAAACAAAAGAGTCTTTTTTTTTAATAGGGTAAAGCAGCTAAAATGTGCATAATTCATTCACGATTATTTTAACAATAACATCATAGACAATGGGTGTCTAATTATGGAATTTCATAACACTTTAATAGTCCAAAGGTTCATGGATTTAGCAAGTGATTGATCAGGTTATGACATGTCAACTACATTACATTTTGGTGATTTTTTTAGTGTGGGGATGGTTGAGATATACAAGAAGATGGAGCGGGATAAACAAGATCTGGTCTATAATTTAAGTCTCTTTGTATTTGTTGATTGTTTACTATTTTATGGGTTGAATATGAATTGCATTAGTCTTCTATACTCTTGAATGAAATTTTTTGTGAATCAGATGACATCTTAATTAGCAGTGACCTTTGAAATGAAGTTCAGAGCAGGTTGCCTTCCTAGAGTAACAAAGATTGTTTATTGTGTAACATGGGCAGTTCTCAGCCTACCAGAAGCATGGTTGTGAACCATGTTATATTGACACTTCTGGAGGGCCAACATGTCAGTGTCCGGCACTTGCTTAATCCATGAACTAGCAACTGGGTCTATGATCTAAGTCTCTTTGGACACTTGGACACTGACACCGACACTCCTAGATACTTCATTTTTCAACATAGAAGTGTTCAAGAAAAAAAGGACACTTGGTGTCATATGTCCGATGCTTTTGAATGTCTTATACACAAAGTGTCCAATGTCGAACACTTTGTGTCAACTTTGTTTAAACCTTATTTTCTCACCATATATTTTATTGGATTATAACTCTATGAAAATGAGTCATCATGCCCTTTTACTATACAAAAAGGGCTCTCTCTCTTTCTCTCTCAGTTGATGAATGAGTCAGGCTAGTCAATAAAAGACTCGTTACCACAGCCGAGCCTCGCTCAGTCCCATTTAAGAACTAACTCTTCTCTTTCACAATTTTGATGAATTTTGTTGTGCCACATATAGGGGAGAGAGATTATGTCTCCCTCTTTTGTTTTCTTTTTCTTTTTGTTTGAAACAGTTTTTTTACTTTTTAACTTAATTACTTTTCTTTGTCTCTCTCCCCCCTCCATATATATATATATATGAAGATAAATATAACTATATATATTGCTGTGTCCACGTATCTAGTTTTTCAAAACATGACATGTCTGACACCGACACGACACCTGTGTCAGTGTCCAAGTAACATAGGTTGTGATTCTTGTGAAGCTTTTTACTTAATCAAATTCCATATCTCACGTTAAGGATCTTGGGTCTTTACTGCGCTATTTTCCATACCCAATAAACAAACAAAGCACCCTACAATGTAGAGTGAAAACATATTTGTAGGTGAAGCTTTGATTGGAAGGGATGTTCTTAAATCGAGCTCTAAACACACAAATGCATGCACATGTGCATCCCTTCCCCCCTCCCTCTCACTCTCTCCTACATAGACAAAGAAAAGGTCATAACCATGGTGGCCATGAAAGGAGACCTGCATTGTGAAGTGGTTGCTAGAATATCTTGTTAGGCTGGATCCACTTCCAGTCTTCCACTTACTGTTGGCCTGATCAATGAGTAGGAAATCAAGCAAGAGCTTAACTGCAAATAATACGTAATGTATTTTGTACTCTACATTTGCCTTTCCTCCAATAGCAAAATTGGTGGCGGGATTTGGCCCAAGAGACTTTTGTTAAAGAAGGTTTGACTCTGGAAATCTAGCTATCACATTCAACGGAGTATTGATTTTCTTGAATTCACAAAGGGAATGGTGGGTGGAATGGGCGGGGGTTTGTGTTCGCTGTGGTATTGTGTGCCGCTATTCTTGTAGGTGAATTAGCATTTAACATGTCCTGCAAACTATAGTAAGATAATTGTCTGGGCTTTTTAAGGAAGAAAAAGAAAAAAGAATAAGAAATGGGAAATTGGTCCAATGCTATAGGAAAGAAGCAATCTTTGAGTGCAGTAGTCATAACACTTTGTAGATTGATGATGAAGTTTATTTGATGAGATAATTTTGAGGCTGATGTTATTCTTTTTTCTTTTTTTTAAATTGAAGAATGACATCTATTTCATGATATGATTTAAAGGCTGGTCTCTTTAATCTTTATGCACAGTCTCTCTAGCCTAGGTGATCAATAACATGCAACTGTAGCTGGTTGGAAAACATGGTCGGCCTTGGTATTATTAGCAGGATAACATTAATAGTCCAAATTCTTGCTATATATATAGTTTTTCAATGAAAATATTGGAAAAAATAGAACATAAAGATTGGATAATATTTTCCTTTATTCTAAAAAACCATAAAGATTGGAAACATCACAAACTATTCCTTTTAGGAAAATATTGTCTAATAGACAAAATGGTGAAGTGCTTAGGAAAAATTACATCTTCTCTCCTTTTCTTCTTTAAAAAATGCAACGAAACTTGAAAAATTCACTATCCTAGCAATAATGGTGACTATGATCGATATTCATCTGAGTCATGAGAACATAAAAAGGAAGGGGCTCTAGGCTGATGTTAAAACAATATCAGCATTTGTATGGTTGGTGCACTTTTTGCTAAATATTCTTAGATGCATATATTTGTTGCAAGGAGTGGATATGGGAGAATCTTATTCTTGGGAACTGGTCATGTTAAGTTGGTTTCTGGTTGTATGGCTCGAGAGAAATGTGATTTTCTTCTTTGATTAGAAAGGAAGACTATTAGTCTTTGCAGGTCATTGCTTTAAATGACAAAACATATATATATATATATATATATATATATATATATATATATATATATATATATATATATATATATATATATATATATAAGAGGTCCTAACAGTTATGGTTATAGTAGTTACACTCATTGATAGCAGCAACCCACTCCTTGATATCAACAACGCTCGATATCAGTAAGAAATGTTGCTTTCCTTGATATCAACAATGGAATCTCCCAAATGAGATCCAGTGGGATCAAGGAACCAACCTAGAATCAATCTAGATTAGGTTACAAAATTTACTACAACATTTTGCCATATTTTACTACATTTACCAGTAATTCTAGAAGTAGAAATTTTGAAAATCAACTTCGCGATGACTTACTTTAAACCATAAATAGACTTCTTTAAGTGGTAGACTCGTCGCTTCCCTTGTTGAGCAAATTCTGGTGGCAATTTCATATACACTTCCTCGTCTAAGTCGCCATATAAGAAGGCTGTGTTGACGTCTATTTGATATAGATGTCAATTGCGTATTGCATTTATGACACGCAAACATCATACAATAACGAGCTTAACAACTGGGGCATATGTTTCATGGTAATCAAGTCCTTCCATTTTGGTATACCCTTTAACTACAAATCGGGCTTTATAGTACTCAATTGATACATCATATCCATATTTGATTTTTTAGATCCATTGCAACCAATAAGTTGCTTTCCTGCAGGTAAATTAGTTACCGTCCAAGTATTATTTTTCTCTAATGCACAGACCTCCGTTGTCATAGCCTCTTCGTAATGTTGATGTTGCATCACTTGAGTGAATCTTTGGTTTTGAGTTTTGGGTGATTGTTGCAAGGAAAACTCTATGGGATTGTGAAAACTTTTCATAACAACATAATTGGTAAGAGGATGATGAGTACTTTTAACACTATCACTCGAATAATCTGATTGCAAAACAAGCGATGTAGTGTAACACTTGTAATCCTTAAGATAACTTGGTTGTCATCGTTGCCTAAGTAAACATTTGACTTGGGTTTCTTATTGGATTTTTAGTGATATATTTTACTCAGTTTATTGGGATGAATCTGGATGTGGATCTAAGTTTGGTTCTTAAATTAGATCATAGATGGGATTTAAATTTATATTTCGGATAGGACTTGGATTTGGATCCTGGATGAGTTTTCAAAAATTCATAGATGGTGATTTTGAAATGGGTAATGGGAGAACGATATTGTCATCCTGTCTAGAGCACATTGTTCATGGAATGAAAACTTAATTTCATGTGCTTACCTCTGTTTTTGGTGTTTAATCAGGTTTACTCAAAGGAATAAATGTTCTTCTTTTAGTTGTTTGGGTTTTGGGATACAGCTAACAAATCCATGACTGTTAGGATTCCTAGCCACAACTGGAAATGCTTTACAACCTTGTGTTTCTTCCTTCTGAGGAGTGCTTTATTTGCTTTTCATTATTAAACGTATGTATTTGACAGTTATGTTTAAAAAAGGGATTTTAGATTGAATGATTATGTGGTTAAACTCATTGAAGGTTGCTGCTGCGCTATCTTTGCAAGGTGGACAGAGACATGGGCTTTCATTTGGCTCACATTTTTACTCTACAAGCAAAGGTACACAATTTCTCTCTCACACAAATTATTTGAATCCCTGTTGTTTTTGTCTCTGCAGACATGACATTTTAGAGTGGCCTGCCTTCTGATGCAAAATATCTTCATCAAAGTTGAATACATTATTTATGCAAATCCAACTAGATGCTCGTTTAGTCTATGAACAGAAAATAGCAAGAGGTTATGGCGATGATAACTCTTTGAATTTTTTAAGTTAGAGAAATATTGGAAATACTGTTCACATCATGTGTGTTTTATCAAGTTGTGCAAAAGAGGGTTGAATCATGTAGGAACCTGCATTTGAGAAACATTTTTGTATGAATTATATGTCACACTCCACGACAACAAGCTTGCAAAATTGTGTAAGTGGTTACAGGTATTTGATATAACTTGTTCTATCTTAGTTTTGTTCTCTTTTCTTTCCTTCATGTGACAGAAAAGGAATACTTGATCATTCAGTATTGGATAATAGGTCAGAAAAAATGAAAGGTGGGGGGCGGGGGTTGATGAGTTACCAACCACAATAAACTTTAGCAAATAAAAAAACACAATTTTGAGGCTGAGAGAACCCTATAAATAGCACTCTCTTACTATAGGAATATTTTCTGCCATGAGTCCAAAGAATTCTGATTTGATTTATTCTGAGTATGGAAATGAATCAATGATTTCCATATTCTTACTTCTGTTGAAGAATCTTGTATTCTTTCAAACCATCTAAACCACCAAGATGGAAAGAGCAACAACTACACATGCCATAACCTATTTTTCTTTACTAATTCTGACCTAGCTAAATTAAGATTATGCTCGCGTTCTCTTCACGTAATTGATGGGTTTTCATGTCATTGGTGAGATAAAAAATTTGTCTACTACATAGGAAATTTAGAATTTACATTAAATGGCCGTAAAAAATGACTTCTTGCATAAATATCTCAAAGAAGTGTACATGGAGCAACCTTCTAGTTATACTCAATGAGATCCACAAAAGAAAGTGATTTGACTCAAAGATGACTATATATAGCCTGGTTGACAGCTTTTACATAGTAGTCCCATCTCATGGGTTTGTTTGTAGCATTTTTGGTTATCCATTATTTATGTCAGCTAGTTTACATGGCATAATGTTATATTATTGATGTGGATGACATCATGATTATTAGTAGCAGTGAAGGTCATATTTCACAGGCAATTTTTTTTTTCAGGAATAGTCCCAAATGATATTTTTGGGGTCACTGCCTCACTAGAAGGCTAATTTCATGACTCTCACACAACACAACTATGCACTTGACCTACTCAAGCATACAAGTATGATTAATTGCAAACATATGCAAAGGTCTATAACCTTAAGGATTAGATTGAGAGATGATGTTGGAGAGTTGCTGCAGCATCCCAAGGAGTACAGAAGTGCAGTAGATGCTTTCTAGTACTTAATTTTCATATACCTGTTAAGATTATATATATATATATATATATATATATATATATATGTGTGTGTGTGTGTGTGTGTTATATGTATACATATACATGTATATTTCTGTTATTGTAATAGGGATTACCCATTAGAGGTATTTATGTAAATTACCTCAATGTAATACGTTGTGTCCATTAGGGTCACAACAGACTTTTTTATTTTTCTGTTATTTATTTATTTAATACATGTCCTTGAGCCATAGCTAAAGGGCTATTCGGCTAGTCCCAACAGCTATAAATATAGCTGTTGGGCTAGTCCCAACGGCTATATTTATAGCTGTTGGGACTGGTCCCACTCCCATGTGCATTATATTGTGCCGATTTAAAGGTACCTTCTCCCCTTGTAAAGTTAATGCTTTTACTAAGCATTTTGCATAATAAAGATTATTATTTTTTATGTTCTTGGCCCTTGAGTGGCCACTTGTGAGTGTTCTTACTTCTTAGTGATTGACCCATAAGAGGTCACTGTTCTTATATATTGTTCCTGCCTATGTCACATGGGTGCGGGTGCGGCACTTTCAAAAACCTTGGGTGTGGGGGTGCGAAAAAAATAAAATAAAATAAAATAAAATTATATATATATAATGGACCAAAATGACCCCGATAGCCCGGGCTACCGCAACCCAGATTTTTTTTTTTAAATCCAAAAAATGGACCAAAATGACCCTGATAGCCCGTGGGCTGGCCCTAGCCCATTTCACGTATATAACAGATGGGGTTTCTAAAATCATGACCCAAACCAGGCCTGAGCCGGGTAGGCTTAGCCCATCAGGCTGCTGGGCCGGTTGCCCACCTGTATGTACCATGGTCATCCCATGTCAAATGACAACTATGGTAGCCCTTAGTCAGAAAAGTATAGCCCCTGTGAGCTATGTATATAACTTTTTAAGTAAATAATACATTTTAATACTTTTTATTTTCAATTACGTGGGACGAGTTTGAGCTGCCTTGAAGGTCTCCTCTACCCGATGTAATTCGAATCCGAATCCGAATCCGAACCTCATTGCGTGCTACCTGGGAGCTCACACCTTCCTGTGTCTGAATCGGATATCCGATCCACCAACCAATGACAACCATGGTCATGACTCATGAGTCCTTGGACTTGACCTTTGGATGTCATACATCGTCACGAGATCGTACCGTTCGAAAAAATGCCAACCCTCATATAGAAGGCAAATAATAAATAAACCCCCAAAAAAGGAAGTTCCGTATGTAAAAAAGGACAAAAAAAATAGGAGAAGGAGAGTATTTCACGGTAGCTCTGTCGGCAAAATAAAGAGGGAGAGGAAGAGGGTTGTGGGGGAGAGAGCGGAAACCCTAGATTCCCTCGTCGAAATTCCCAGTTTGCCTGTTTTTCGGCAGTCGGGAGGGCCATGGAGATGATGAACAAGCTCCGGAATCTCGACGCCTACCCGAAGATCAACGAGGACTTCTACAACAGGACGCTCTCTGGAGGGCTCATCACCCTCATCTCCTCCATCTTCATCTTCTTGTTGGTCCTCTCAGAATTTAGTGAGTTTTCTTTTTTCCATCTTTTGATCGTTTTTCGCGAAAAAGTTTGGGTTTTTGATTCCGCAACCCAGATTTTTTTAAAAAAAAAATCCAAAAAATGACCCTGGGAGCGATGATCGCACCTAGGGCCGGGTTGACTGCATCGAGTGCCGCACCCGCACGCGCACCCGCGTCGCATCACGTTGCATCGACGCGGGTGCGGACCTGTCTGGCCAAATCCCTCTGACATAGGTTCTTGCCCATAAGAGGCACCTCTTGTATACTTTTTTGTGTTTCATTACATGGTACGAGAGAAGCTATATTGGAAGACTTCTTGGTGGATAGTGAGAATCAAAGGAGCATCAGTTCGTTGCCTTGGGAAGCATGCCACATCAACTTTCTTCTTTCTGTCTATCTTTCTATTCTTGTCTCCTTCTCTCTTTGTATATTCATGGAGGATGAACGGAAAGTGATTGTCACCATGCCCGTGAGACTAAACGACACCAACTATGTGATGTGGGCATCCATAGTCAAGCACAAAATTTTGGAAAAAGGTCTATGGGGCTTGGTGGATGGATCCGAAAAAGAACCAAAGCTAGTTCTTTCAAAGAATGAAAATGACAAAAAAGTTGCGCTACAAGGAGATGAGATGAACAAGGTCATTGATGATTATGAGAAAAATTGAAAGAAGTGAAAAATGGGCCATTCTAAAATCATGGGATGACTCATTAATAGTGTGGACATCAAAAAATGTTCTAGCTTAGCAAAGTTCGAAAAAACTAGTGATGCTTGAAAATATATCAAAGATATGTATTCTTTAAAGGACATATCACGTATATGAAATACTCAAAAGAAAGTAAAAACTATGACCCAAGGAGAGATGAGCATTAGAGAATACTACTATGCTCTCTCTCTCATTTGGGATGAGTTGGCTCTTTTAAAACCTAAGTGGCATTGTCCACTTGATATTGATCTCCGAGAAAAACAAATTAAATCAGAGCACTTTTATCATTTTGTAAATGGGCTTAGGCCCAAATTTGAAAGGACCAAATTGACCCTTCTTCATAGAGGAGGAGTTCCTTCCATAGTAGAAACTTTTGAAGAGTTAACTATGGAGGAAAATAGGTTAAAAAAACCTTCTTCCACCAAAAATGAAGAATTTGTGCTTGCTATGTCAACACTTGAAAATCACATGAGGACATACAAACCTCCTCGTCTTTGAAGAAGCACAAATGAGTACAAAGTATAAGCCCAAGAATAAGATCATTTGCATTATTGCAATGAACTGGGTCACATCAAGCCATTTTGTTCAAAGAGGAGAAGAGAAGAGCAAAGAGATGAAGAGGTGACTTTCGTATGATCATCTTATAAAAGAATTGGTGTAGATGAAAGCTCCAAAAGCATTGGAACAATGCCACTAGCTCAACTAATGGACGATCTACAACCTATATTCAAGAACCAAAGCTTTTCCCTCTCCGGTGCAGCTGTATCATCATGCATTGATCTCGGTAAGACTTCTTGGATTCTTGATTTTGGTGCTTTTTTTCATATGACTTTAAATGAGTCAATTCTATCCGAATGTCATATTTATCCAAATGATTCATATGTGTTTACCGCCGATGGAACATCTTTAAAAATTAAAAGTTTTGGAACTTTGCAAAAACATCAAAACCTTTTATGTACCAAAATTTAGAATAATACCAAAACTAAATTTAAACATTTTATCTGTCTCTCAAATTATGGACCATGATTGCAAAATATCATTTTCATCTAATGATTGTCTTGTACAGGATCTCCATATCGGAAAGCCAATTGGGCGAGGCCGTAGAAATGAAGATCTTTACGTTATGGATAATCTAGCACATGGAGAAGTCCTTCGTTTGCGAAAAGCCCTGTATGGTCTAAGGCAAGCACCTTTGGCTTGGTATGATTGGTTTTTGGCTTGGTATGATCGGTTTAGTAGTATGATGATTCAATTGGGTTTTAGATTATATTTTATTGATACTGCATTATTTGTTAAGTCCTCTTATGCAGGGCTTGTAATTCTACTTCTCAACATGGATGATATAATCATTACTAGAAGTAATTATCAGGGAGTTGGTCATATCAAGAATGTTCTAAAAAACAAATTGGATATGATAGATCTTGGTTTCCTTAAATATTTTCTTAGAATTAAAGTTGCTTACTCCCCACATGGGTATTTTTTCTTAGACTAAGTACTCAATAGAGATAATAGAAAGATCAGGCCTTACTGATGAAAAGCGAGTTGATACACTAGAGGTCATCAATGATAAGATGAAAAAAGATGATAAAGAACCCCTGAAAGAGCCAACTCCATACCACCAAATGATTGGTAATTTGACTTATCTTTCCATTACTCGTCCTGATATTGCTCATGCTATTCATACTGCTAGTCAATTTCAACATTCCCCCACTACAATACATATGAGTGTTGTAATGAGGATAGTTAGATAATTAAAAATACAATTAATCATGGTCTATTTTTGTCATCTTCTTCCTTATTAGATGTTGTATATTCTGACTCTAATTAGGGATGAGATGTAAATGATCGTCACTCTACCGTTTTTTGTGTTTTTGTAAGTGACTCCTTGATATCCTGGAAATGCAAGAAGCATCAAAAGGTGTCACTATCTTCCATAGAAGCCGAGTATCGTGTCTTGACCACAACGAATTCTAAGTTAGTTTGGCTGAGACAATTACTTGAAGACTTGGGAGTTCACATCCCTGAACCTTAAGATTGTGTTGTGACCACAAAAGTGTTGTTTATATTGCAATCCGTCATACGTTTCATGAGCGTACAAAGCACGTTAAAATGGATTGCCACTACGTTCGATAGGAGTTCCTGAAGAAGACCATCACTTTACCATATGTGCCTTCTGAATGCTAACTGGCGGACTTCTTTGTTAAGACACTTCTATCTCCTAAATTTCACTTCCTTCTTAGCAAACTCTCGGTTGTCATTCCGTGAGTTTGAAGGGGGTGTTAAGATATATATATATATATATATATATATATATATATATATATATGTTATTGAAATAGGGATACCCATTAAGGGTATTTATGTAAATTACTTCAATGTAATAGGCTGTGTCCATTAAGATTACAACAGTCTTTTTTATTTTTTATTTTTATTTATTTAATACATGTCCTTTAACCATAGTTAAAGGGCTGTTGGGCCAGTCCAACAGCTAGTTGGACCAGCCCATGTGCATTGTATTGTGCCTATTTAAAGGCACCTTCTCCCCTTGTAAAGTTAATGCTTTCACTAAGCATTTTGCGTAATAAAGATTATCATTTTTTATGTTCTTGGCCCTTGAGTGGCCACTTGTGAGTGTTCTTAGTGATTGACCCATAAGAGGTCATTGTTCTTATATATTGTTCTTGCCCATAAGCGGCACCTCTTATATAATTTTTTTGTGTTTCATTACAATACCCACTATAGTTTATTCCATGAACCCTGTGTCTTAGTTTCTGCATTCGCGAGGAACCTCCCATCTAGATGTAGTTAAGAGGGTTTTGGTTTATATTAGAGGGGCCTCCATTGGTAGACTTATGTATAGACAATCTTCATTTGTTTCAAATCAGCCCAACTCACCATTATAACATATTTTGATGTTGATCAGATTGGAAATTCTAAAACGAAGAAGTCAGTTTAAGCCTTTCAGGATACTGTGTCTACTTGAATGAACATCTAGTTTCTTGGAGTAGCAGGAAGAAAAGGACTGTGGCCAGATTTGGAACAGAAGTTGGATATTGTGCAATGGCATTTACGACAGTTTAAGTTATGTGGATTGACATTTACTTGCCTCTCTCTTGGTAAATCTATACTTTATTGTGTTATCACAGTGCTATTTCTATCTCTAGATGTCTTGTACAATATAATAAATAAGACAGACCAAATATATTGAAATAGATAAGCACTTTGTTCAAGAGAAGGTAGAAGATTAAGAAATTGAGCCGAGGTTCTTTGGTACTACAAGTTGTTGGTATCATGACTAAAACCCTAGATCCTATTTGAATTTGACATAACTTCATTAAAAGCAGACTCTTGGCGGCCTTAGATCATGTGTAGGATTGGATATAATTGGCATTTCTGTTTTTTCCACAAGAAATATAGTCATGTTATGTAAGTAAACTGTTTTTGTATTTTTTTAGCATTTTTGTATTTTGGCACCCAAGAGTCCTACAATAAATAATGAACATCCCAACTGAATCAGGCTTTGGGACTTTCACCGGCCCTTCATCTCCTCTTCCTCTCTTTGATTCCTCTTATCTTCTTCATGCCTTCTATGTGCAGCCATTGGAGGACACGAGGTACATATTCAGTTCTGACACATGGCTGCCACTGCAAGGTTCTAATCAATATTATGTTCTGAAAACTCAGCTGCATGATAATTAGCCAATAGAAATAGGGTGTGTGACAGGCAGGGTTGGAAGGTCTAGACGGAACCACTGCCACATTTTCTGGTATTTCAAATCATGATACATCAAAAGATGGGGATGAAACATAGACTACGACTATGCTTAGGCGATGAGCTATTTGAGAAGCAAATGTGCATAAATAGAGGCTACAATTATGGCAGTTGCAGATGGAGTAATGTTATTAGATAGACTCAAGATATCATATGTTTCTAAATCACAAAAAGATGAAACATGTATTTTATTGGGTGGGAGTTGATAATGGTCTTGGTTGTGGACTTGCACTCCTTTCTTATGCAATAAATCTCTTTACCTTAACAAAGTTACCTTTGTGGATGTTGCAGGCCTGAGAAATGAGCATCTCATGGTACTTATATTCATCAGCTATACTGCAAGATCTTGGAATGGTTATGAGGTGCATGCATTCTTCGTCAGCCATTTATTAGACGTTTCAAAGATGTATAACATTCAATATAAAGAGGTGAAGGAATATGTGATTATGGTTATTGCCAACTAATAGTTATTACTTAAGATGGAGAAAGTCAACAGTGCCTGCCTATTTCATTTTTCCACTTTTGTTTGTTTATCCCAGAGTTACCAGAAGCTCACTTCCCAGAAACTCGCTCTCGGAAGCGCGATACTCGTCGCTTCCGAAACTTGATGAGAACTTCGATTCCCCCACGCTTCATCTATTCTTCTTATATGTTCTCTTACTCAACTTTTCATGTTTTTATGTGTTTTCTCTCTCTTATCACTCACTTTCATGTACTTTCTCTAAATTGGTAGTCATCGATTTTAGATTTTGTTAAAAATTTAATTCTTACACTAAAAAATCATGAAATTTAATATTAGTCAATTTTAGTTTTTATGTGTTTCATTTTGATTCCCATTCAATTCTTATATATATATTTTATTCCTCGCTTCCCGCTTCCTATACATTTTAAAATGCATCACTTCTTTCTTCCGCTTCTCGTATCGTTTCCAGCGTCTGCTTCTTAGTCTGGCAACCTTAGTTTATCCTGAGACTGCCCTGCTTTGGTTTGGATCAAGAACTATTGCTGCTTGTTGCCTTAGTCAAATGTCTTAGATGTCTTTGTGGAGATTTTTATGTTTTTAAGTTTTCAACTCATCTTTATGTTACCTAAAACTTTAAAGGGGTTAGAATTTGTAGCCGTTGATCAATTACTGAAATTTATCTGTCTTGATTAACTTGCAGACTAAATCAGGTCATGAGGGATTAGAATTCTATGTAGTGATCCACTTCTGATGGCTTTGTAAAATAAGAAAATGTTGCTTTAAAACTAGGTTATGCTTGATGATTTTTGCATGTCACAAGCACAAAAACTGGTTGGTGTAAGAAAAACCGAAGGTCCAGCATAGGTCTTTGAAATTGTCTGTGTATGCGAGCTTGATTACTTTTAATATGAAGAGGCTTGTTTCATGGAATTGATTTCTAGATTCAACTGAATTAAACAATCAATATAATCAGATGTTGGGCCATTGTCATTAATTAGATCCCTGTAGCAATGCAGATGCCTATTTTTCCACCTATCCCATTGTTAGTTTTGTAGGTCCAGAAATGCCATTGGCCGTATACTTGCCAAGGGACAGTGGGGTTTTGAGTTCGTTTGCTAGTTATGCAGCTTAACTCAGCTATAGAGGCCTCTCAGTCAAATATTTGCAAGCTGCTTCTCAGTGCAATCTGAAGTATTTCTTGGGATACATATTGGTAGTGTTAAATTTGGTCATCAGTAGCCACAACATCAGGTAGCATCAACCTAAGATCGTATCTCAGTATGAATCATGGTACCTTTATCAGTCACAGCAATATCTTGGTGAGGCTATTTCTTACGATAGTATAGTTTTTCTGTAGATTTTGGAAAGATCTTGGCAAAAAAGGAGGAGAAAAGAAAGAAATCAAATATGTCGTTTTTTATTTGTCAAAATATTAGAAAGAAATGTGTGTTCATCAATAACATAGAAAAATGTGATCAAAGTAGAATACTTTGTTTATGTTTTTTAAATACAATATGCTGATATTGTTCAATATTGTCCTAAGATTTTCTTATATTTCCTTATATTTTCAATATGGTGATATTTTGAAAATATCACAATATCCTTTTTCAATTTTTAGAAACTTATAAAAATGCAATTTTCCTGAAATATCATTCATATTGGTGATTGTGACATGAATATAAGAAATCTTCTATTGCAAAGATTTGTTTTAATATTTGAAAGTTTATCAATTGTTCTACCTCAAGTCTATATGGGTGTTTCAAATTTAATCGCATGAATATCTTATTTGGCATTGTTTATGGTTGTGTGAAAAAAAAAGTTCCACCACCCAATATGACCGCCTAACCCTGAATCGGCCAGGCATATAGTAAAATGCAGCAGCATTTACTGGGTCTAATGGAAAACATGAGTTCATTCATGCATCGTTCTCACAGCTTGGGACTCTGTTCATCTATTCTTGTTGATAGCATGCAGAACTTAGTAGCATGATGGCAAACAAGGTGTTTATTTAGATGGTATTCAGTTTCCTCTATTTTCTTTTTGATGGAAAACAAAATTTACTAGTGGCCTGAATATTAAATTTGACATTAACTTAACATTTCATTGGTACATGTTCACATTTCGTTCCATTAATTTGCTATAGTTGTTTTGAGGATGACTGTTTGGTTATCTCGTTGGTGGTAAATATTGTCTGCTCTTACTCTTAGAAGGCAGGATCTTCAGATACATCTATCTTAGATTAATTTCTATAGGGCCAAATTTTTTGCATAATTTGTAGCAAAAGGATTTTGACTGATGCTATATATATGCGTGTTTTTTTGTTGTTGTTTTAGATGATGAGGAAAGAGAGAAACTGGCAAAGGAGATCTCCAAGGATTGGAGTGCTGGTAAGATTCTTGATAGAAATAATTTTGTTTGTTCCTCTAGCTGAATGTTCACTGATAAAATTGTCTATCTTGCAGTTTTCGAGCGGAGTATAAATACATTGTTTCTAACTGAAATGGTGAGGGGTCTAATGCTGACACTGAAGTACTTCTTTGAGAGGAAAGTTACTGTAAGTCACTTGGGGCATTTCTACACTTTTTTTTTTGATGTTCTCTTTTCTTGTATCTGGAGTTGATCTTGTGATGGTTTACAAGTTTACTTTTTCTTCAGATTAACTATCCATTCGAGAAGGGACCTTTGAGCCCTCGTTTTCGTGGAGAACATGCACTGCGCCGCTACCCAACAGGAGAGGAGCGTTGCATTGCTTGCAAGCTTTGTGAAGCGGTAGTTCCATTTTTTGTCTTTATCTTTTTGCTATGCTTACCTGAACTGAGTTATATTTTTAGTTAAAAATACATACCGCTTGTGTTTTAAAGTTTGTAGTCTCACTTCTCAAGAGGGATTTTTTCTTTGATCAGATCTGCCCAGCACAAGCAATCACAATTGAAGCTGAGGAACGAGAAGATGGCAGTCGTCGAACAACCAGGTAGGAGTTCAAGTGTTTCCAAACACTAACATGGGATGGAATGATCCAATTGATTCAACTGTGGGGTTGCAGGTATGATATCGACATGACAAAATGCATTTACTGTGGATTCTGTCAAGAGGCTTGCCCTGTTGATGCCATTGTGGAAGGACCCAACTTTGAGTTCGCTACGGAGACACATGAGGTGGTGTTTGGACCTTATGTATTGTTGTTTTGATTTTCAGTTTCTGTTCTTTTGTTGGTGGCATTGTGTTTACTTTAGAAACATGCATTGTCGCAGGAGTTGCTTTATGACAAGGAGAAGCTGCTGGAAAATGGGGATAGATGGGAGACGGAGATAGCAGAAAACCTCCGATCCGAGAGTCTGTATCGATGATGTCAATGAGGAAGCAAACAGTTTGCCTGTCACTTAAGAGGATGGGATGAAACATGAAATAAAAGTTTTGCCCTTCTCCTCTAAAGGGTCTCTTTTGACGACTTATCTTTGTATTACTTGCACTCTAATTTGACCATCCTTTTATTTGAGTGCTGCTGTGGTTAAACTACATTTCTTAGTAAAAAGTGCAACATGATTGTTGGTGTGTGCATGAGAGAGAGAGAGAGAGAGAGATTAGGGATGCAGATTGCATGGGTTGGGATGGACATCTTACTGATGGGCCCAAATCTGTTTAATTGTATTCGTTTAAGCGAGGCTTGGATTTGATTTTATGATATCAGGGTAGATCTATCTCCAATTGCATGTAAGTTTAGATCAGATCAGGTAAGAGCTTTCTCCATCTTTCTCTGAATGTGATTAAGCTACACCTAATTATATCAAACTTGAGACTGTCCTATTTAAATCCCTACAAAATATATCGTTCTAACCCATGGGAAGCATTGTTTTAGTTTCCAAGATGTCATTGCTTAAAATAACGCCTGAATTCTGTATTTTATATAATTTGCAATGATTTTTCTGAAATAGGCAGTCGAACTTGAGACCACTCACTTGTTTTTATCTTTGCTTGGTTTGTTTTGATAGATTGAGGAATAGGGGATCCAGCGTTGCTGGTCGCTGTCCGTTATGTGAAGCTGCTGAGGAATGCCCCCATCATCTTTTTGGGGAGTACCGTTATTTATGGTGATTTTCAGATCTTGTTGGCTGGATTTATTGGTCCTATTTCAGAAAGGAGTTTTTGGGTCGGGATCTTCTTTTCGGGTTACGATTCCGGTCTGGTAAAAGATGTCAGTTTGGTGATGTTGGATAATTTCTGCTTTGTGGCTTATTTGGAAGGAGCGAAATGCGTGTACGTTTCGCCGGAATTTCCTCACAGCCGAATTCGATCAGGTATCGACTCGTACCTCATATTTTGTATTTGGTGGGAAATTAATGGGTGGGCTGTGATCTTCAATGGTTGTGCCCTCTGTTCTCACTTCTTAGGTAACGTTTCTGAATCTGACCCCTTCCTGGAATTGCAGTTTGGTTGCCAGCTTTAGGAACCTAGAGGAGGAACATGGAAGTGGAGGCGGAAACGCCGCAAGAGCATGAGGAGGCACCAGAGAGTCTGCAGAGCGAAGAGAAGAAGTGAAGATAGATCAGACTCGTGAGAGACCTAGGGTGATCATCTCAGCCAGGGAATATGAACAGTTGCTCGACCGGCTCAGGTGGACCCTCTTAGCAGGTTTCCCGATGGGTTTAACGGTGATACTGATGGAGTATCGGTTTATGTTTGAGGCCCTCAAGGCCCAATGGCCTCCGATGCCAGACCTAATCTTCTCAGCCATCAATGACAGTCTCTTCTTAATCTCGGTCTCTTCAGAGGAGCACCTGAAAGTGGTGATGCAGAAGGGAGAGTGGCAGGTTGCAGGAAGAACCCTGGTCACCAATAGATGGGCGCCTGGGATGCCATTAAAGCTGGAGATGAAAACTACTACCCCCCATTTGGATTCGTCTATCGGAACTGTCGCCCGAGCTGTGCTCAGACGAGGTGTTCGAAGGAGTGGCCTCGTCGTTAGGAGTAGAGTTCATGGGGACTGACCATATCACTCGTACCAAATCAAGGCTTCAGTGTGCCAGGATCAGAATGGAGGTTCCTCTCGATTTTTGCCCGATTCCAATCATAGACAAAGAGATAGAAAACATGAGAGAGATGCAACAAGAGGTGCTATACAAAAACACCATATAATATTGTAGCCTCTGTGGATCAATTGCCCAATCCCATGCCGTAATAGGGCAAAGGAGGTGGAGAAAGAGAAGCTCCAGGAGCCAAAAGGCTGGACCCAGGTGAAATTTTTGAGGAGGCAGAGGAAGAAAACTACTATGCCCCCACCACCTCCAGTCGTCGAACCGCTTTAGTATCCTCGACGAGGGAGGGGAGGAGGAAGATCCTCTCATGGAGGAAGGTAATACAATGGGGGTGGAGCCAGTTCTGAGCGAGCAAAGGGGAAGAGAGGATGTTGCAGACGAGATAGCCCCAACCATGGAAGGGAAAGAGCCGTCTTTATGGCATGGAGGCGGGGAAGATGTCTCGAGTGAAGAGACAACAGGAAAAGGCCTAGGCGCGCGTCCAGAACTGGACAACATGTCAAGAAAGGACAAAATGGGTGCAGGACAGGAGTTCACAGATAGAGGGCTTATTTCAAGGCCAGTCCCTTTTAAGAAATGAGGTGCATCCCACAGTTTTTCATTCTCCTTTTGTTAAGCCAAGCCCTCAGTTAATCCAGAACACCCTTCTCTAGTTAGTCCCAACCTCGATGAGTGTAAAACTGACCTAGGTAACCAAGCTGAGCCTACCCCCGCTCAAAAGTCCATGCCTAGGCCCATATCTCCCTCCTCCTGGTTTCTTTTCAGGGTAGCCGAGACCTACCCAACCTCCCAAACTTAAACCCTAGAACCCACCAAAGACAAACCAAAATTTCAGACCTATTATGTAGCCCACCTCCTTCATCCCACCGGTTGGATTATAAGAGTCACAAACATGTTGGAAATGGAGACATCATGCATTCAACTAGGCAAGGGGAGAAAGAGAATCAACATAAAGAAACCCCGTTAACAATGCAATGCAAACATTAGTATGGTCAGTGGACCGGGGGGAATGGGTCCCACCCCACCTCGGGGATGGAGGACATGAAATGGGGATTGAGGTTAAAATCAAAACCCATGTGGGGATGGACTTACGTTTTTTCCTGCCCCCCGTCTCCATCCCGATCCCTACCTTGTCCTGCCTCGCCCTGTCCTCAATCCTTCTTTAGGGATGGCAATGGACCGAGGGGAAACAGGGTTTCACCCCGCCTTACTCCATTTGGACTGGGGATGGAGGAGAGTATGGAGGTTAAAATCCAAACCCGTGCAGGGATGGAGGGCAGGATTTTGAGACAGGGTGGGGGTGTAGAGGAAGTCTGTTAACAGCCATTTAGCTCGATCGAGGTCTAGTTAATGGTCTATGGCTCAACAGCTTCCCAAACCCGGAGGCTAGGCTGTTACCCCAATCCATATTGGATCACAAAGGAACCTTGCTCAACAACTCCCCATATCAGAAGATTACCACACCTTTTAAGTTCTTAAGATTTTGGGCAGAAAGGGGGGAATGCGGTAGGATTGTTGGCAACAAAGGATTTGATGATGCGCAATGTTTAGGCTAACAACGAAGCTGGATGCAATGAAGAAACAATTGAAATGAAGGTCGAAAGAGGACATAGGCTACATCCTTGGTCAATTGGATGCAATAAAGCTGGATGCCAATCCTTGAGTAATAAGGGTCTTTCTGATGGAATCATGCACCAAATTCACGATATTTAAATGGCTGCAAGACACAAATCAAATTTTTGGATATATTACCACAGAGATATAGCTGGAAAGTTGCATAAAAATTATTGATATATCATGAATAGTTTCTGACCACTAATTTTCAACATGAGGAATGCTGCTATGGTCAAGGCTATAGAATGTTTTTGATAAATTATTTAAAAAAATGAAAACTAACTAACCAGTGTCAAGCCATGCAATGATCCATAAATTTAAAGAGACAAAGCTGAGAAGCAATATTGATCCTTGATTTCTCGATAGATGCAGTTTAATTGAATGTTTACAAATAAATTTATGTAAGGTTCGTATTATGTATTATATAAGCTAATAAATAAGATATTTACAATTTTAGTGGTTTCAGTCTAACTAGATGTGCCCAAATAAATTTATGCAAGGTTTGTATTATATATGCGAATTATGTAGGATGTTTGGGGTTCAGTTTCACCAAATGTGTGCAAATAAATTTATGCGAGTTTTGTGAGGTCCACATAATAGAACGTGTAATTCTGAATTTAAGTGAGAGTTTGAAGTGGTATAATTTTATCACAACAACACATTAGTTTGCAATTGTGAAGGGTAAAAATATCTTAATAAAGTTAGATATTTGTGATTTTATTCATGAAGATAATAGCGAAAATCGTACCTCCACTCAAGGGCGTAGCTAGGATTCATGTGAGGGGGGGGGGGCAAACAGGGGTGTAGCAAAAAAAAAAAATTAGTGTGATAGTCAGGGTTCGGGGGCAGCACTCCCGATTTTTTTTTGAGATAAAAAAATGGCTACAATTATTAATAAAAATCTATTTCATATGGACAAATCAAACTATTTGCTGCAGTAAGGGCTGGGCAAGAACTGGGCTACAAAAATGGATAAAAATCTATTTCATATGGACAAATCAAACTATTTGCTGCAGTAAGGGCTGGGCAAGAACTGGGCTACAAAAATGGATAAAAATTTATTTCATATGGAATCAGGGCTGGGCTAGGATGAGCTTTTAAATTTTTTTTTTTTAACTGGACCGGGACGCAGGACTGCTCTGCCCCCCAGCTCCGCTTATGCCTCCACTATAAACACTCTTGGTTTGAACTCCCTCTGAAATGTCTCTCTAACTGCACATTGGCTAGCCTCAGGGTGGTAAAACCCTTGAGGTCCCCCATGCCCATCGAGGAGTACACCCAACTTTGACTTTGCGGCAAAGGATGCTCTTGGGTTTCAAACTTGTGATGTCCTGTGAACTTGGTAACATTCACAAGTCACCCATACCAGATAAGCAGAGCCCTTGTGGGCATCTCTACCTCATCTTAGAAAAACTTACAACCAGACCCAGATTCCTATCTACTGATAGTGCTGTCAATGGGTCGAGTTTGTATCAGGCACCTGATCCAACTCAAACCTGAATTTTTCGTTACGGGCATCAAAGATGCTGACCCAATATTGTTGGGATGTTTGGATTATGATATTTTCTGGATATCTGATCCGATCCAAACATTCTATATGCGTTCTTTAGTAAAAGTAAGCTTCTGAAATTATACTAACTCGGTTTAGAATTTCATTTTATTGACCCAGCAAAACCCGAACCCAAACCCAAATCGAATAACTTGTTATTTAGGTGTGTTCATAATATGCAGTAACGGGTCAGATGCTCTGCCGGTTGACAGTCCAATCCAGTGCCCAGAATTCGGATTTAGATTGTTGGATCAAACTTATTCCATCCTTTATCCGATCCGTTTGCACCCACTGAAAAAAACTCCCTCGTCCAAAGGCCTTCTGTATCTGACCATCTCCTCGTGCAAACTTCCCCCCTAAATTAAATAGACAAAGGGGAATCAGCTCAGCACAATTTAAACCGACGGTAGCGCCAAATTTAGGGCATCTCTCTCTCTCTCTCTCTCTCTCTCTGATGGCGTCATTCCCCTCGGCCGCTTCCTCCCAAGCCAAGAATTTCACCATCGTCATCTCCAAATTGTAGGGTTCCTTTTGTCCTCTCCGACGTCTTCGAGTAGGGTTGTCTCCGAGTTCTCTTCTTCGTTTTCCCGGCGATTTCGATTCGGGGAGTTTAGGGTTATTTTTTTTCAGTTTCATGGAGCATTGTCTTTCTTAAGACGAGGGGAAGGATGGAGAGCGGGTCGAGTGAGGGATTTACGGCGAAGCTCTCCTTTCTTCATTCAAGCAGTGGTGTGCAGGTATGCCCTCTTCTTTTTTTTAGGTTTTTTCGAAGGGTTTTTCGGTTTGGTGGTTTTTTTGGTTTGATCTTTTTTTTCTCGCTCGAAACTAGGTTTTTTTCGCCGGAATTTCTTTGTTTCTTTTAGTTTTTTTATCTCTTATTTTGAGCTTGTGGTGGTTTGCGTTGCACGGTTTAGGGGTTTTCAGTATGGTAGATTTCAATGGGGGAAAAGAACTCCAGAAAGTTGCTGCATTCTTCGTCAGAGAACTAGATATGAGAACGTACTAGTTGTTGATAGTAGGGGGCCTTGTTGTGAAGTGAGTAAGTTGGGATGGATATGGAGTTTGATAACCATTAGCTCTTTGTTTCCCGTTTTGGAACCATTCCAACTAGGATCCAAAGGAAGTATTCTTTTAGAGATCTGATACGAGCAGATAAGAATGAAGAATTCTCGGAATTACCCATTGAATACAACATGGTGCTTTTTTCCCAATTCGTTCCCTTCACTTTCAGGAATATTAAATGAAATCATGCAATTGAATCCAGCTGATTACTAAAACTCAATCACAATCAATTAGTAGCACCGCTAGAGTCCATGTCTTCCGAGAGACTGTGTTCTTACCGTGTTTTGACTTGTGAACAATCCATGTATATGGAAAAAAAAATAATTAGGCAGTCAAAACGAGTATCAGGTCAAGAAAGTGAAGATTAAAACTCGATCAAAGATCATGGAGGGAAATTGAAGATTAAAGCTCGATCAAAGATCATGGAGGGAACTATGTAACGGTTAGAGTATCTTAGTTGATCAGTTTTGCTTGTACAGCTCTCTCTCTCACTTGTTGGATCATCATATTTACGGCATCCGATTCTTGAATGCTTCTACATTTGGTTAACTTGATTGGTACCTCAGAGTCAACTACCAGTGTTTCCTGTAATAAAATTGGTGGAGGGAACTTATTCTATAATGTTTGCCTTTTTAACTTATTTGTCTGTGTTATTGAATTCGAAGTTTTCTGTTCTATGAAACATGACATCAATGAAAACTTGGCTTTTGTTAATCATGGTAATGGGTATCAGATTTCTTTTGGTAACAACTTCAATCATGAACCTTTTTCTGGTAATTTTAGTTTCGTGAAAGTTTTGGGTGCTGGTAATAAACAAATCTGGATTGGTGGTGGCATGAACTGTTCTGGGTTTACGTGAAAATGTATCTCATTAATACTCTCTGTGAAGGTTAGAGTTTTACCAAGTTCTCTATATTACGTCATGGATTGTGTCCCTGATAATTTAACACATGAATATGCTTACATTTGAGTTGAGATTTCAATAGGAATGGCAGGGATTATAACTTTGATAGCATAGAGTCCCATGCACATGATTAGTCACTCACACACTTGCATATATAAGCACACTTTCTTTACCTACCTTTTGACACCTGGTAGTCGACATCACCATGGTGAGTTTGGGGTGGATTGGTTTCAAGATTTAGTGCATGTGGCAGGAAGTATCCTAGCCCCCTCTGTAATAATGTAGGATTCATAGAAAATCAATTTGATATTCTATGTGGCAGAAAAATGATGCTAAAGGACAAATTCCTCTTAAAGTTGAAAATAGTTGTCAAGGATGGAGAACACATGATGGGCAAGTGTTGAAACATGTATGCTAGGACAGTTCAGCCACATGTAGTCTTTGAAGAAAACAATATGGATCATGAAATCTATGCTGAAGTCCAAGAACGGAAAAGGATAAGTAGTGCTTGGCCATTTGATTGATAAAAGATCAAGCTACTAAACATTTTGTGATTCCTATTTGATGAAGATACCTGTGTGTAAGCATCAACTAAGTGGCGCCCTTGAGAAAGTATTAAAAACTAATTCTAAAATTATAGAAAAGATGTTACTATTGCATATGACCACTACAAACAATCCTCATTTTATTATTATCTTGAGCTAGCATCAAACACACTTAAAATTGAAAGTCAACATAATTTAGTGGAGTTCATAAAAAATTGAAATATTGCAAAAGTATCATGAAGACTGAAACATAAGGATCCTTATTGGACATTGTTGAGAACTCCATGCCATATTTGTATGCTGATTACTTGAAAGATAGCAAATAGATCTGACTTTCATCATTTATGTACTCATAGTTTAGAAACCATTGTTTTCTGACTAGTCCAGTCTCTTCATGAGTATTGGACGAGGTCGACCTAGTGAGTTGCGTGGCCTTGCTATCTTTTTCCTTTTGTTTTCATGTAAATTGTAATAGAAACATTGCATATAATGGCAGAGATGCCTATGACATCAACAAAGTAACAATTAGTATTTAATGTTTTTGCTAGTATCTAACTATCCAGAAAGGCAAATCAGAGTATAAATTTATAATATTTTTGTGTGTGACTAAACTAGTGTGTGAAGCATCTACAATCAACCGGCAACGACTGTGGTTCATGGAATAGAACTTAGCTTGTACTTCATACTAATCAAGTCATTTAAGTTTCCAACATGTGAATAATATCTTAAATAATAAAAAGTTGAGAATAGATATGGGCAAAAGGTTTGAGTACCATACCTTCATGAAAAAGTTAACATGAGAGTGATTTCATGTGCAGAAACCAACAATTAAGACTTTCAATATTCATAATACACTATGTCATTTCTCCAATCTATAAAGCTAGGTGTGTTTGAACCTGGTAAAACTATTGGATTTACTCTGGGGGGGGGTGATTGAGGTTGATTTGGATGAACTACTAGGTTTTTAATCTCTTTGTATACCTGATGTCTGAAAAATGTCTTTTTGATTGGCTACTAATGGCCAAAACCCAGTTTATGTATGTATTCTGTTAAAAAGGATAAATTTTAATATTTTAAATTCAGATGAGTGCATGCATGACAGAGAAAACACTAATTAACTTATTAAGTTACGCATCACAAAGACATCCATATTATCAGAATTATCTTTTGCATGCATGTCCCTATTAAATGCACACAATTTTAGTTCCACTCTTCATTAAACCCACGGATACTCAAAACGGGCACAACAGTTCTCGAAGTTCAATTTAGGTTCTCAGTGGTACTTTAACACAAATTTGTATTTTGTTACTGGTTCCACACTTGTTTCTCGACCGATATTAAAAATCAACACCATCCATTAGAATATTAGAAATCAACATCGACACCAGGGAAATCAACATTGAGTGATATCACTTTCTTGGTATACCAATAACATCAGTTGTGTCACAACACCACCCCCAGGCAAAGTGGTTGAAGACTCCCTAAAATCGTGGTCGGGAGGCGAACCACCATATCGGGTTCAGGAGCACAAATGCACACGGAGTTTTAGTATCCTCACGATTTTCTCAAAACCGCCATCCAAGATTCCTACACTGTCGTAGGGACATCTAAGAAGAAAATTAATTACACTGTTTATTTATTTTATCTTTTTAAAAAACATCAAGTTCTTTTACACAAGAACTGTTTTGAAAATCAACATGCAAAACCCAACACGGGATCTGATCCGTTACAATTTTAACAGTGCAATTAATTTAGAAAGCCAATAATTTCAAAAGTGAATTTTGCAATGCATGAACCCAAATCTTGGAGCAACACATGCTCTTGGCCCATATAGCCTGCAGTGGTTCATATCTGACCACCGATGCATCTTATCCAAAATCCCCAGTGAACATTCTCATGTACAGTTATTTAAACATGTCTACAATGCACGTTCATTCTCCCATAACAAGAATGTACATACAAGACTAATTGCATATGCATACGAACAAATGCTTACAAACATTATTTCATGATTCATTTTATGCATAAACTCTCAAATATGCACATGAACATCTTCATGCATACATTTCTGAATTTTCAATACATATGACATAACATTCACAACGTACCAATGAAATGTATACCATGCCCAATCAATATTTAATACATGCATCACCTTGTAGCATGACAAATATGATTGGTTTGCATACAAACAATCGTTGGCAAATCTAGTTCCGGTTTCACATATGTAACAAGAGGCAAATCTGGTCCAGATTGCACATAGTTTACCAGTGGCAAATCTGGTCCTTAAACAACTATAAAACCATGTACATCGACATGCTGTCATCAGCATGTCGTGACTACATTATTGGGAACAACATGCTGTCAACAGCATGTTGCTGCTGAAATTCTGTGCACAATAGCATGTTGTTGATAGTACGGGGATTTTGCACACGAACGTAGCAAAGTGCCGCCCTGAACAATACCAGAAAACTCTTCTTTGAGTAGCCGATAACAGTCCAATTTTATCAAATATACAGATTTTACGTACATCAAGTAAACTCATATATATATATATATATCATCATTGACAGTTAACATAACTGCATAGGTTCACATGAAGAAACATGGGTAGTAATACAGAAATTAACATCACTATCGAAACTAACTTCAATAAATAAACTAACATCAATAAACATGAAGAAACATGGACATTAACATTGCAGTTACAAATCGACAACATACACAATTATGAAAATGATCAACATCGTGTAAACAAGTTCGATCAATATGTATTTGGGTCTGATCGGCACCCGAAAACAGTATATTTTCGGGTCTGGTCAGCACCCAATACTGCATGTGTTTGGGCCTGATTAGTACCTGAAAACATCATGCACAGTTTAAAAAAAAAACACATTCAACATGACAGTTTTAAAAACACATTTAATATGACAGACTTAACTAAACATTCGATATGACAGTCTTAAAAACATAGTTATTTCAGAAACAGTCACTGATTTTCTGCACATGTCAGAAACAGTCACTGATTTTCTGCACATATATAAATACAACTTGATGACAGTTTTGCAAACATAGTTATTTAAGAAACAATAATTAATTTTCTGAACATATATAAATACAACTTGATGACAGTTTTGCAAATATATTTATTAAAAAAAAGGGTTTAATGGCAGCATAAAGGGGCCCGTGACAGGTCTGGTTTGGATCTGATCTAATCCAAAACCAGACCCCGATGGGTCCCCTATATACCTCGCCGATCACTATAGTTGTATATATATACATATTGAACATGCGGTTACTATAAAATCATCTGATTAAACATGAATACACAAGGAACAACTCTTGTCTTCATCGAATTTCATGCCATCGTGTGTCAAGCCCTGTGATTGAACATGTAAAAAAGAATCAGATTTAATATTTTTCCATCTAGAATCTCCACATAAATATGACTATCCGAAAAAGTGTTCGTCGGACGATCAGAATAGAAAGGGATCCTCCTTTCCTTTCGTTTTCCTCTCTTCTCTTTTTTTTTTCTCTTTCTTTATTTTCTTTCTCTCCCCCTATCTCTAGAAAATGAAATCTAGAGAGGGGCGAGTTCGACCCTTTTATAATTATTTATTTATTTTTGGCTATGTCACATGGGTGCGGGTGCGGGTGCGACACGGGTGCGGCGCAATTCCAAAAAATTTGGACACGGGGACTCGGCTATATATATATATATATATTAAAAAATATATATTATAAATATATATATTTTAAATATTATAATTATATATATAACAATAAATTAACACATAAAGATTGTAAATTTTAAAGCAAAAAAAAAGCAATTCTTAACAACACAAACTTACCAAAATATAACACATAAAGAAGCTTGTGAGTGTGATAAACAACAAAACTTATCATAAATCTGCCTCATCGTCTGAATTAGAAGGAAGAACAGGATCGAGGTAGTCCATGTTGAGAGTATGTAAATTATGTTCTCCCTCCAAGTCAAAATCTTCTGGATTTACATCCCAATTCTTGGATGGTCCACAACTGCATCAAAAAATCACTATATTAGTATCTAACTTAAAACTTTGAATACAAATATGAAATATTTAAATACAAACTTTTAATACAAAGAAAAAAAAGTACCTATACTCTTCTTTGGTGCGGCGAGAAATTAATCGTAGATTTGAGTGAACATATACCAAATCCTCTGCTCTTTTACTAGTGAGTTTGTTTCTTTTAATGTTGTGAATTTGAGCATATGTACTCCAATTTCTTTCACAACAAGATGATGTAGCAGGTTGGGATAACAACTTCATTGCAAGACGTTGCAGATTTGGTGTCTCTGATCCATATGTTGCCCACCAATTAAGGGGATCTTCCTCGTCCCTTGGCACAAGTGCTGCTAAAGAATCAAATCTTCCAGTAGAAAACTTGCCAAACTCACTATTTACAACCTTAAACATGTGAGAATCATTAAAAACTCTTTCCAAATATATCATTCTATTTCTTGATATCTCAGGATCTTCATTTGGAGAAACACGACCAACACCTGTTGTCAACCATTTTTTTGCATAGTATTTTGGATTGAGAGAGTGTGCCATGCAATGCAAAGGTGTATTGCTTTTATCCCATCTTCTCACTAAAACTGAATGTACATGATTGTAAAATTCTGAATCATCAAGTGCAATATCTTTCTTCTCATGTTTAAAAATGATACTTTGAACTTTTTCAATCATATTGTCCCACATTTCATAAATTCTATGAAGCATGGGTACATCTCTGTCAACTTCTCTCAGCATTTCCCAAATAGGCTCTGTAAATTCAACAAAATATGTAATTTTATCCCACAAAAAATCATCACAGATGCATTTTTTGATAGCTTGAGCCTTGACATCATCTTCAGTACGATAAAAATCCCAATCTTGATCAGCCACCATCATCATCAATGCATTCTTGAGTTGCTTAATTCTTTTTATCATAACAATTAGAGAAGCAAAACGAGTTTCAGCAACTTTCAGTAACTTGAGATCAGAATGCCTATTAAATATAGAAAGGGCATGACGATGGTTTACAACAAAATTTCTAATATTTCGAACATCATGCTCTATTTCCTCAATCCATAAGCACATTTCATGTGCATGTGCATCATCTTTTGATGGATTGCATATACTCTTAAGTGCCAAATTTAAACTGTGTGCTGCACAAGGAGTCCAAAAAATATGTGAATATGTATCTTCACTTGCCAAATTCATTCCTGCACGACTGCAAACTGGAGCATTGTCAGTAATGATTTGCACCACACTTTCTTCACCCACTTCTTTTATCACTTCAACAAATAATCTCTTTAAATATTCAGCATCTTTATACTCTCTAGATGCATCAACAGTCTTCAAAAAGATTGGCCCATTTAGTGAGTAAGCAATGAAGTTTATCAGTGGTCGCCTTTGTATATCAGTCCACCCATCAGAAACAATCGACACTCCATGTCGTTTCCATGCAAATTTTTGGGTCTCTAGCAAGTCTTCAATTCTATTTTTTCCTCTGCAAGAATGACTGTTCTTAGTTTTTCTGAACTAGGAGGCACATAACCACTCAAATTGCAATTAGCCAAAGATGTAATCATATCTTTCCAGTATGGACTTCTAGCTACATTAAAAGGAATTGAGCTTGAGTAAAAGAATCGACCAATCTTTTTATCAATTTCTGCTCTTGCCATGTTTTTGAATGACGCTTGTATTGTTTTATTGCTTTCCATCTTTCTTTTCTTTAAAAGCTCTTCTTGTGTATCACTAGCAGTAGGAAAAGATAAATTAATCGAATCGCTTTTCATCTTTGCAATTTTCTTCTTTTCAGCTTCCTCTTGTTCTTTTTTTAATTGCTTTAACATGTCTTTGTCAACCCCAGAACATGCCCTAATTCCTTGACTACGAATATGCAAAAGATGTGCTTTCACACGCGTATAAGAACCTGTGAAAACAGTCTTACATAGATTACAATGAAACTGCACATTCCCACCACCACCACTACTAGCTTTTATCCCTTTTGTCACAAGCCTCCAAAGTGGTTGAGAAACATCTAATTCAGGGTTAGAACTTGAACCAAATGTATTGACACTACCGCTAGAACTCGCCATTATATCTGAAAAGTAAAAACTGAAAAGAAAATAATTAAATAAGTAAATAAAATAAAGTTAATAAAACAGAGAATATTGGAGGGGCCGAGCTCCTCTTATGCGAGCAGAGGGTGCAGGGAGGGGGGCCGAGCCCCTCCTCTGCGAGCAGAGGGTGCAGGGAGGGGCCGAGCCCCTCCCCTGCGAGCAGAGGGTGCAGGGAGGGAGGCCGAGCCCCTCTTCTGCGTGCAAAGGGTGCAGGGAGGGGGGCCGAGCCCCTCCTCTGCGAGCAGAGGGTGCAGGGAGGGGCCGAGCCCCTCCCCTGCGTGCAAAGGGTGCAGGGAAAGGGGCCGAGCCCCTCTTCTGCGTGCAAAGGGTGCAGGGAGGGGGCCGAGCCCCTCCTCTGCGAGCAGAGGGTGCAGGGAGGGAGGCTACGAGCAGGGTCGACATACCTGACGGAGGGGGAGACGGTGGCTGCCTGTCGCCGGAGTTCGGATCGCCGGCGTGGTTGCAGGAGAAAGCTGCAGGGGCTGAGGGGGAGAGGCAAAATCGAGAGGGTAAGCCCCTCTCCCTGTCGATAAACCCCTTTTAGGGTTTGGCTGCCAAAAAAAATTTGGATCTGGGTCGGGTTTGGACCCGACCCGGATCCAAAACAAAATTTAAAACTCGAACTGGACAATTTTGGACTCGGTCAAAGTTGACCGAGTCCAAAATGTGGTCGGACTCGGCCCGGACTCGTTGACCGAGTCCGACTCGGAGTTGACCGAGTCCGGGCCGAGTCCAAAGCCGCACCCGAGTCCGCACCCGAGTCCGTGCGTGTCGACGCGGGTGCGGCAACCCTTTAGCCGAGTCCGTGTGACATAGATTTTTTGGTCTTCTAGAGAGAGGGTGACATCCCTTCTAGTGTTCTTCTATAAAGGATAGAGTTCTACAAAATATCGAATTCGCTCTCTCTAACTAGTCCTATTTATCTTCTTATTTTATTTTATTTCTTTTTTTAACTAATTTGGGATCTATCTAGAACTCCTATGTAGGTAGAGTTCTGCCAAATGTGAATTTTTTCCTTATCCAGATAATTTAAATTCATAATTTATTAATTATTTATTATTTAATTATTAAATAATATTTTTTTAAGAATGTTCCAGAGAGTATTTCACCCTTCTGGGAGTCTTCTTAACATGAAATTTCACTCTGTTTAACTTTTTAGTTGAATATAAAACTTTTAAATTGATTGGACTTGGATTTCAAATCTGGATCGAGATCAAAGTTCAAATCCATATCCAAAATCCATATGGATCTCATCCTAAATCAGATCTTAATTAATATGGGTCTTGGACTGGGTCTAGATCCATATCATTTTGGATCAATCGGATCGGATCCGATCTAATCCAATCAAGAACTAGTTACATCGAGGCTGGTCATTTTTGAAAAAATGTGATTTTCGGGTCAACCGTAGCTCGAATTAAAAAACAAAAACAAAATATCAATGTTTTCATAATTACGAGACACATCTAATGATATATTACCTGATTTTCGCCTCCGAATTTTGCTTGATTTTAAAGGTCAAAAATAAAAAGTTTTGCCAAATTTTATTTTTCTCTTTTAGGTCTTGTCAATGGGTCATGGGCCATGCCCAGACTCAGCTGACGCCACCTAAAATCAAAGTTTTTATCAACTTTACAAAATACTTAGCCATGTTTTCATAATCTCAGAATTTAACATTAAGGAAAACACACGATATTACATATTTGATATTAAAGACTTTGGACCACTACACTACTTTCTTGGCATTGAAGTTGTAAGATCAAGGGGATATACTTATCATAGATAAAGTATGTACTTGATTTACTATGGGATGCTAGAATGCTTGGATGTAAAGGTGCAGATAGCCTTATAGAGCAAAATCATAAGCTGGGACTGCAAACTGGTGACAAATATGAAGACATCGGGAGGTATCAAAGACGGGTGTGAAAGCTTATTTACGTCACTATCACAAGACTTGACATTACATATGCTGTCAGCATAGTTAGGAGATTTATTCCTGCTCCCTCTCAAGCTCATATTAACAGTGTATCATATTTTGAGATATATAAAACAAGGCCCAGTGAAAGGTATTCTATATGCTAATCATGGTCATTTTGACATAGAGTTGTATACAGATGTAGATTGGGCAGGGGCACTCGAGGATAGAAGGTCAACTTCAGGGTACATAGCTTGTATTGGAGGTAACTTGATTTCATGGAAGAGCAAAAAACAAACAGTTGTATCCCGATTGAGTGTAGAGTCAGAGTACAAAACTATTGCCGATGGAATGTGTGATGGGATGTGGCTTAAATCTTTACTTACAGAGTTGGGATTAAGTGTGAAAACACCTATACCTTTGTATTGTGATAATAGAGCTGCCATTCAGATTACTTCAGATTCTGTTCACCATGAAAGGACTACACACATAAACATGGACTGCCATTTTATAAAGAAGAAGGAAGAATCTAAGCAATTCCAAAATATTCATGTGCATACTCATTCTCAGTGGGCCAACATTTTGACCAAAGCCATTAATAGAGACCAACATGTAGAAACGACTAGCAAGTTGGGGATGATTGATATCTTCTACCCAAGTTGAGGGGGAGTGTTAAAGGGTTAGGTTATTATGGGCTTGTTTGTCTTTTCCTTTATTTTTGCTTGTTTTGTACAATTGTAAATATGCCATTGTTGTTAGGGGTATTTTGTCATGGGTTTATGTATTATTTATAAGGTCTTTATGAGACCCATAATGAAATGCTTTTTTCCTTTTGCCCTGATTCTTTTCTCCTCCATTATTGTCTCCTCTCTTCTCTTACATCTCTCATCCGTCTCACATGACTTGCACACATAGACACACTCGTACTCAACACCTAAAAATGTAGATACAAGGCCTTTAAGAGATGTGTATTCTAGTGAGTTGCAGAATTATGACCCAAAATCTCATGATTAGGGGAGATGTGCTTGGTTACTTTGGGGGGCGTGCACGTGTTTATATGCATCTCTCTCTATCTCTAAAACACACACATACACAATACATATGGGTGTAGAACATTGTTCTTCCATGTTCACTGCTTTATTTTTTAATTTGTCTTTAGGTTTAACCAAATTCTGATCAGCTTTCTTTCTAACTGTAATTCTGTTTCAGAATGCTTTAGAACACTTTGTTTCTGTTGATCCAATTGAGCTGTGCAAAGAAGCAAAACTAGAACTATGTCGGTCCACTAGAGATCTGAGGAGCTGTGGTCGTTATGTTCAGCATGTCCTGAACTCATGTGGACATGCATCCTTATGTGCAGAATGCAGTCAAAGATGTGATATATGCCCGATATGCAAGACTATGATCCCAAAGAATGGCAGTATATCTCAGTTACGCCTATATGATCAATGCCTGGAGGCTGGTCTAATTTCTAGGAAGCATGGTGACCAGTCTCACGGAAAAGAAGGAAAACATTCAACAGTTGATGTGCAACGGCTTTATTCTTTGTTTGACGTAGCCATAGAGAACAATTTGGTTTCTTTGATTTGTCACTGTATCCTTTTCCAGATTCCATTCTCATTTTCTTGATTATGCTGTTGATTGGGACAAATCCTTGAGAGCAATATTATGAGTGCGGAATGTAAAATTTTAGGTGGCTAGGTGCTCGGATAGCTCTTGTGCTCTTTTTGTTTGTTCTAGTATTCATGAACCATTTTCATATATGTTTTGTTATCCTACATATTTTGTAGATGTTACTGATGTATGCATGGATGAAAGTGCTGTGTCTAGTGATCCCGTTATGGCCATTCTTTTAGACGAAGTTGTTGTGACAGAGTGGTGCAAGAGGACGTTCAGAAGTACTTTGGCGGATGTGCATTCAATATGTATTCTACCAGCTATCAGATCACTTGAAAATAATTTATCCTTCAACTGTGTTTCCTTTCATGATTGGCTTAATTCTTACTTGTACTAACATCTGATGTAGATGAGGTTGGAGTGAAAGAGATGACCAGAAACTCCGCATTGTTGCTAAAATCAATGCTGCTGCTGACTGGAGTAGCGAATGTGCTTGAGGTTTTGGAGGCATCTTTCCAGGGTGCCCAGTCTCTGCAACTTGATGACCTACACCATCTTTCTGAAAATGTGCTAAGAGCAAAGCAGGTATGTTACATGGTTGTATTTTATACATAAATCTACTTCAAATCTAATGCCATAAATTGGAGAACTGAAATTATTAACATGATTTTATTGCTAGGTTGGTCAGAACTTAGTGCTTGCCCATGCATGAGTATGAGATATATGGGACATTAGTTTAGTGCCTCTGGTAGGTGCTGCTGGATGCTGCTCATATCTGATTATAAAGATGCCAATACAGCCCTAGGAAAACCATGATTAGTAATCTGTTGGAAATATCAATTTTGGAAAGCTGTGGTAAGCAAATAACTAATGTCCGCACTTGTGGAGGGGTGACAACCAATTTCCCGATAACGGTTGGGTTACATCAAGGATCTGCTTTAAGCCCTTTCCTATTTGCGATAGTGATGGATGAGCTTACGAGATCAATTCAAGAAAATGTACCGTGGTGTATGTTGTTTGCTGATGATATTGTTTTGATTGATGAGTCTAGAGCTGGGGTTAATGCTAAGTTAGAATTATGGAGACAGACATTGGAAGCTAGAGGTTTTAAGTTGAGTAAGAGTAAGACTGAATATATGGAATGTCGGTTTAGTAAGCAACGAAGTAGTGATGGGAGTGTAGTGAAGCTTGGTGAGCAAGATATACCGGTGAATGATTATTTCAAATATTTGGGATCCATCATTCAAAAGTATGGAGAAATTGATGGAGATGTAAATCATAGGATAAAGGTTGGGTGGATGAAATGGAAAAGTGCTACTGGAGTGCTGTGCGATCGTAGAATGCCATTGCGGTTGAAGGGAAAGTTTTATAGGACGACTATTAGACCCGCTTTACTATATGGTACGGAATGTTGGGCTGCCAAGAGACATCATATTCAAAAAATGAGTGTAGCTGAGATGCGGATGCTTAGATGGATGTGTGGAAATACAATAAAAGATAAGATTCGGAACCAAGAGATACGTAAGAAGGTAGGTGTTGCACCCATTGAAAATAAGATGCGAGAGAATCGTTTACGGTGGTTTGGACATATTCGGCGAAGGCCTAATGATGCTCCAGTTAGAAGGTTGGAGAAATGGGAAAATACATTAGTTAAAAGTGGATAGAAATGATTGGAGGAAAAGGATTCATGTGGAAGACCCAAAATGAATTTCTTTTTTGGTTCATATCGCTGACCCCAATTGTTTTGGGATGAAGGCGTAGTTGTTGTTGTTGTTGTTGTTTGTTGTTGTGGTAAGCAAATAACTGGGTTTAAATTTTAGTGAAAATTTTGACATTCCGTTGCTATTTTCAATATCATAAGATCATGAAAATTGGGTGATACTTTGATATCAACATCCTATCTATATACTAAATACTTAAGAATATTGTGTTGCTTTCAGATTCTTCTCACTAAATTTTTTTGATAATCGTTATTTGTTCTTTACATTGGAGATATTTATGACCAAGATGGTAGTACTGGATAAACTTTCAAGTAACTCGATTGGACAAACTTGAAATATCATTTTAGGCTTTCCTGCTGTTTGCAGTCAGGAATCAACTTGAAAATGTTGTATCATCTACATTATTTCTTCATTTTGGGTTGGTAATGATGGCAGGCTGTCAATGTATTGAGGTTTTTATGTGCTACATCTTACTTAAGTCTTGCAGGAGATATACAAAACTCTTGTTCACAGAGTTCTAGGCCCATAGTTGGACAAAGTCTTATCATCACCTCATCTTGCTTTTTGCCTTCCCCCCCCCCCCCCCCTTAATATTGATAAAAAATGATATTGAAGCTATGTCAATTGTCACATAAATGCAGGTGTGGGTGTGGGTGGAAACAAACGGTGTGACACATCAATTCCAAAAGACTTGGGTGCAGGGGATGCAGATACAATGATACATACATAGTTGGCAAACTTGGCGAGTAAACTTGTTTTACTCGTGAGTCGGCCAAGTTGACTTGTATTGGTCCTAACTGAGTCAGAAAAAGAGTATGACTCGGTTAAGGCAAGACTATGCTGAGTCAGCTAAAGCCCACTGAGTTGGCCAAGTTTTTTGACACTCTGACAAGTTAGCTGAGTCTCATCTACCTTTTTTGTTTTTCATATGAATTCAACCACTTTTTTAACACACCGCCCCTTCACCCAATTAAACATAACTTGGTGACTTCAAGTCCATCTCCTTTTAAAATGTTAGGCACCACCTCTTACATCCAATTGAGCATGCCTTCTGACTTTCTTTAATGGCTTTACTTTTGTCTGTAGTTTATGTTATTTGGGTAGTTTTACTTTCTAATTAAGTTTATTATTTTGAATAAGCTTATGCGCCGTTCCCCTACACCCTGTTAAGCATGCCTAATTTTGCTTCTTTAACTATCCACCACTCCATTTGCCAATCACAAGCCTGAACATTACACGTTTTCATTTTTTTTCCAGTCACGATCTTTTTCTCATTTTCTTTATCATATTTATTACCTATAGATGCACTCCCTTTTTCTGTAGCTAAGGAACATTGAAAATTTCAAATTACATTGTTTATCCTATTATATATATATGCATATGAGAAATCTATATTTCAAACTACTATACTTGGTTTTTGTACTTATAAAATGTATATATATATATATATGCATAATATATATATATTTATTTATTTATTTATTTATTTATATGCCATAAATATAAACACTTATCTAATTTTTTCTAGTTATATGTATTATTATTATGTATAATAATACATATAAGTTTTGTATTTCAAATTGCATAATCATTTATTTTTAATAAATTTAAAAATAAACTATGACTCTCACGAGTCACCGAGTTGCATATGGCTGATCCGGTTCCGAGTCTCGAGAATGCCAACCATATATATATATTTATTGGGCGCTTCTGTGGTGGTACTGTACCACCATAGCTTATGATGGTACACACTTGATTTATATAGATCTAAACTTCAAATGCAAAATCTAACCATTGGATCATGTTTAACATATTCTATTTATTATTTTCATGTGTTAAAGTTGACTCAAATATGATATTTTATATCATTTTTAAAGCACCCTTATTTTCATGAATTGTGGGCCATTGATTTTCACCATCTAAAAAATGAGTTATTATCTATGTTACATAGGTGCGGGTGCAGCGATGCGGCACTTTAAAAAAACTTGGGTGCGGGTGTGCAAGAGGGTATATATATATAATTTTTAACAGTTAACGGTAACACTAATGAAATAAGAAGCAATTATATGTATAATTTCGATAGCGAGCAAGGGCTGGGTTCGACAGTGCAGGGCAGGGTTTGGCGCAGGGCTAGGTTTGGCAAAGGGTTGGGTTTGACAGCGCAGAACCCAGCCCAGCAAAGGAGTAGGTGAGAGAGAGAGAGAGAGAGAGAGAGAGAGAGAGAGAGAGAGAGAGAGAGAGAGAGAGAGAGAGAGAGAGAGAGAGAGAGAGAGAGAGAGAGCTTGTAGTCGCCGGAGGAGGAGAGGAGAGCTCGGGTCGACAGCCGCCGTCCGTCGGAGGAGAAAAGGAGTAGGTGGGGAGAATGGGGGAGGCGTCGGGGTCGGTTTTTTGCCCTCCTAATCCCCCGCCCAGCCCTTTTATCATTTGTTTTTTCGGGTTCAGGTCTGGACAATTATGACCTTGGGTGCATTGACCGCACCCGAGTCGCGTCACGTCGACGTGGGTGCGGCACCCTGTTGGCCGAATCCCTGTGACATAAGTTATTATAGTGTATTAAACATGATAAACCCTTCTAATATACTAAATAAATCATGTTAAACATATTTGTACAATGTACATTTAGATTTACCATTTGGCTGCTATATCTATGCAAACAAGAGTTTGTACCACCGTATGGTATCACCATATTATTTATTTATTTATTCGATAGAATGCATTTATAATTATATAACTATATTATTTATTTATTTATTTTAACATGGACAAATTTTAACCTATGTCACATAGGTGTGGGTGCGGATGCCACACAGGTGGTTTGGGGATGCAGAAGCACCCTTGTTGCATATGATAAAGGAGTTATCATAAATAGAAGAGTGAAATACTACAATAAGAAATGGCCTATTCTTAATGACACTATCCAAGATGGTCTGATGCAGAAAAGAGGTTTCCAGAAAATTTTCAAAGTATGATATCTTTCAAGCCACACCAGCCACCAAACTTGCAACAGACACCATCTCCACTCTGAGAACCATCTTCCCCTCATTTGCCGAAGATCTCAGATTGGCATCTTTGTTACTTGCGCAATCTGATCCTACCAAGCTACTTGGAAATATGAGCACAACCAAAGAAGCTATTATGCAGATTCTTCTTTATCTTGCTTTGGAGTTAACAATCTTTGGGTTTTTTTGCATGTTGATGATGATAAATAATGTTTTGTGTGTTCCTGATTCACTCATTGGCTATGTCACATGGGTGTGGGTGCGACACGGGTGCGGCACGATTTTAAAATTTTTGGACACGGGGACTCGGCTATATATATATTTAAAAAAAAAGTGCAAAGACACAGCACAGTCTGTGACTGTGCAGCCCCCCCCCCCCCCCCCCCAAGATTTTTTTTTAAATTCTGTAGCCCAGAATTTAAAAAAAAAAAATCCAAAAAATGGACCAAAATGACCCTGGGTGCGTTGACCGCACCCAGGGTCGGGTTGACCAAGTCCGAGCCGCACCCGTGTCCTCACCCGTGTTGGTGCGTGTCGACGCGGGTGCGTCGACCTTGGAGCCGAGTCCGTGTGACATAGCTCATTGGACATTGTGTTAGTTTGCATGTCCTTTTCAGTTGGTGGAATTTTTCAATACAAGCATGTTATTTGATGGTTGTTACTAAATGATGTTTTTTCTTTTCAAAAATGATGTTTTCATGGAGTCTTTTATAATTAATAAAAATTACCAAATGGTGATCGATGGCTAAGCTGGTTGCATTTTTTTTCTATGCTTTTCTAGTCTTCCATGACTAAAGAAAATGGATACAGTATAATTTCAATGAAAAATTATATTATTCACTTTCTTTCTCTGTTTTTTTTCTTTTTTGCTGTTTCAGCATTTGGAAGTTATGCAATGGTGCTTAAGGCATCAGTTTCTTGAGCATATGCCATCACGTTATCCAACTATTTTCTCCTGGCGCTCTGTAGTTAATGAAAGGAAATCTGCTGCCCTTGAGCGCTCCTGGCCTGAATTCATAAGTAATGTTACTGAATTTGCTGCACAACCTGGATCTACTTTGTTCATTGAGGATGCTTTGTCAAATCTTGGGATTGAACAAGGATACGAGGATAGAGAACCTGAAGTTGCATGTCTCCAGAGAGATAGCAGCTCATTGTTGCCATTCAGATTAAAGATAGATGGAATAACAGGAAGCTACCCATTTGAAAATTTGCGAGCTGCTATCGATATGCTTTTCCTACGAGGAAGTTCTGACCTAGTTGTTGCAAAGAGGGCCATTGTATCCTGGCAACCTTTAGTTCCAAATTTTTTTATAAGCCTGTCTTTTGTTTCCTTGATGTAAATCCAGTTGCTGTACTATTTATTTGATCGTCATTGGACCATCCCTGATGGGGAGTGGAGACAAGTGGTTGATGATTATGCTAGTACTTTTGGCATTGGGAGACATTCTGCTGTAGAATCTTTGACTTTCTATCTTTTGGATAATCACACAGAGATGGCCTTGAAGGTATGCAGTTTTTCTAGTGGTCGCTTTGTCTGTTGTAGGAGGCTTCAGTTTGGGATTGAGTAGTCTTTTGCACTGGTATTGTTGTTTCAAATTTCTGATTAATAAGGTAATTGTACAGAGTTCCATAGAATTGAATAAAGTTATAAACTTTTAAGTTGATATCGACATTACTTGTTCAGTTTTGAAGAGTTTTACATCTTTTGCCAATTTTGTGTTGTCTAGATCTTGAGGGAACCTCCTAAAATAGATGAATTTTATTTTTTCCTCATATGTTGCTTGTGTTTGGCATTCTTTGGATGCATCAAATTGAAATAAATTTTCTTACCATATGCTTCTAGAATACATATGACAATTGAAATAAATTATTACAATGATGCTAGATGCAAATTAGCTGCGGTTTGAAGTTTTCAATTGCATAATGGAGGGGAAGTTTTTTGACAGCATGGGACTTCATAGAACTAAGCCACCGAAAAATTTCGCAAACATAAAAAAGGTGAACTGGTCTTCTTGTCATCGGGCATGTCTTTAGTAAAATATCTGTTCGCTTGAGGATGGTGGTTTCTTTCAATTCTGATGTAAAGAGCCCTCTTCTCATTGTTGTCTTTGTCCATGTATTTGTGTGCACGTGTGCATGCTGAGCTTCTGCTTAGCTGTGGAAAGTTAATATCATTCTTATTGGCTAATATTGTTCTTATTGGCTGAGTAGTTCACCCTTCTGAAACCATGTGATACTCTCAGCGCCTATTGGGAGGTTGATGTGCCTCATATTTTTGAGTGTCTGCAGTAGTGGTGTTCGCCTTCCAAGTTGTTTGTTGCTTCATATATTTGACATGGTATGGTACCAGTTCATATCTTTTGTGAGGGCATATTTGCCTACCATGATGATTTTTATTCTGTTTAATTGTCTGTATGAGGCAAGTGGAATATTCATTTTACCCATCTTTATGGTCAGTGAAACACATTTGAGTTTCCCTTCTTTCCATCTCCACTCAATGGCAGTTCAACTGTCCCCTAGTTTCAATAGTATTAAATCATGGCTCTTTTTAAGACATTGAGTTTCACAAGCTAGAACAAAATCAGCTACTGGATTTTGTTGAATGGTTTGGATGATACAAAATAAGTTGCCCATGCTGTGGCTACATCTGGACTCTATTTTCTCTAGTACATGTTTATACAAGATCTTAAGTCCTCTCTCCATGAGAGGACCCTCAATCTTCATATGTAGAGGTGGTCACTGGGCTGGGCAGCCCGCGGCCCTGCCCAGCCCAGCCCAGCCCAGCCCAAATGTGTGTGTGTGTGTATATATATATATATATATATATATATATATATATATATATATATATATATATATATATATATATATATATGTGTGTGTGTGTGTGTGTGTGTGTGTGTGTGTGTGTGTGAGCTTTTATGTATATATAAATAATTAAATAGATAAATAACATATATGTATTAATATATATGTATAATATATATTATATGTATATATTCAGCCCGGCATAGTCCAACCCGAACTGGGCCTCTGGCCAGGCCCGACAATTGATGGACCGGGCTTTGACCAGGCCGGCCCGGTCAGCCCGGTCCATTAGCATGCCGGGCCAGCCCATTGCCCACCCCTACTCATATCACCTTTTGTCCCAGAAACGATTGTATCCGACCAGAAGTAAACAACTATTCTTACTTTCCACCTGGTCATTGCAAGAATGAGTTTCATCTCTCTCTCTCTCTCTCCCCGTTTGTGTGTGTGCCCACATGTGTACATGTGTATATGTGTATGTGTTGCTAGCTTTAGTTTGATATAATGATCCACAATAATTTATATGGACCTTATTATCTCATGTATATGAGTTCTAAGGCAGCCTATTATACTGCTTTTGTAGATGAATGAGAATCATGAGTTCTATTTTGAACCGTGATATGAAGATTGATTCTCTCTCTCTCTCTCACAGACACCTTTCATCTCCTTCCAATGTTCACTTCCATCTTTCTAGAACTGCCACTTATTCATGCCTCATTTGTCTTTATGTTATCAGAAAAGATTCTCATGAGAAATTGGTTATGATTGCTCTATTTTTTTGTGTCCATGTTCAGCTTCTCATGGAAGTTACTGGTTATGATCGCTCCATTGGCCTGTAGACTGTGTCATTAGCTTCCCTACTCGGTCAGACCATTGTCCACTGCTTCTAACCTTGACTGTTGCTAAATTATTTTTGAGGCTCATATTCTGGGGCAAACTGTTCAGGATTTTTCTCTACACAAATCAACATTTGGAAAGTTCACAATGGAAAATGATTATGCTTTATTTTTCTATTTTTATGTGTTTAAGCCACGAATTAATGCACCCTCGTGTACCTAAATTTACTTTTCTGTCCTCCAAATCAGTAGTTCTAGATTGTGGAAACAGATGTGATCAATTAATGCCTTGGTGTCCTTTAAGATCCACAACAGTTTGGTGCTTTCCAAGTTTAGGGGAAGTTCTCATGCAATTCGGCGTTTAAGTTATTCATCTAGTTCAACAAGTGCTGCATTATCTTCACTACAAGAATATGGATCAATAGCGGCGAAGAAAGTCGCCGCTATTGCTCTTTTTATCGCCGTTATAGACTTATAACGGCGACAAAAAGTGGCCGTCTAGTCTTGGCCTCTGTTGATTAATAATGGCGACATTTATATGTCACCGTTAAAGGATACAGCCAATAGTGGCGACTTATCCTATAACGACGACGGCCCTATAACGGCGACAATTAAGTCGCCTTTATAGGATAAGTCGCCGCTATTGGGTGTACCCTTTAACGACGACATATAAATGTCGCCGTTATTAATCAATAGAGGCCAAAACTAGACAGCCACTTTTTATCGCCGTTTCTATACTGGCGACGTTTTTGTCACCGCTATAGGCTGTAGCAGCGAAAAAAATTATATTTTTTGCTCTGCACCCAAAACCTACCACTAACAAAATATTACAATAAATGCATAAAATACTGGAAACAACCAAAAGTCAAGTAAGTGTAGCCTTAGGAGTAAGCCCTCACCAAACCATAAAATATTGGCATTTAACAAATAACAGAATGATAAAATATTGGCATTTGTTTCAACAATCTAATAAATCTGTGGATTTAGAAATCTGAAATCCTAATATGCCATTAATCTTCAAACAATAATCATTCTAATCCCAACTTCTTCATATACATCAACAGTAGCACAACTAACTTAAATTAAGGCAACTATGAATAAAAAACAGATCAAACTTACCAAGTTCTTCGAATCTGCAGTGGTAGCTGGAAATGTCAATCTGAAAAACAGTTGTATAAATTTGCTATCATCCTTCAACAACAATACAACCTAGAGAACATAAAACATGTCGAACAATGAAACCATTTTGCAAGTCGTTATCTTGGCTTAACATTCCATGAACTCACCACAGTGTTATTGGAATGAATCATTGAATTGAGATTAGCCACCACCGCCTCATCCAACACCCTTGGTAAAATGACATCCTGAAATTTACATAAAGAATCTGGAGATGTCAAACAAAGCACCCCCCAAAAATTACAAATGTTTGCTTAATCGGGATTTATCAGAATGGAACATAACAGCTTGTACCTTTATCAGAATAATTTCCCCAAGATTTTTACTGTCCTTTTTTTTTTCTGTTATGTTGGCATCCAGTTCTTATAACAAAGAATGACAGACATCACCCAATGCAGATTTCTCCAACAGAGAAAATAGATCGACAATTCATTCAAAACAAGAAGCACCAATCATTCACAGAAAATCATATACAACAAAAATAAAGTATAGATCTGATTAACAATTTGATGATTACGTATTTAGTCAGAATAAATCAGATATGTGCCTTCCATCTACAACTAAATGTTTTATGAAAAGTAGTTACATCCAGAAACATAGAAATTCGGTCACAATGAAACAAATATAAGTTTGACATTTCCTTCAATCATATATCTCCATTCAACCAAAATATGGAAAGCTAAACAAAATTGAATCATGAGAACTCGCCCTACCATTCCCGAAATCTTTCCTCCCAAACGAGCCCTCGCTCCACGTCTACTTCTTTCCTCCCAAACGAACCCTTGCTCCGTGGGTGATGACCTTGCCGGTGGTGAACTCAGAGAGAGAGATGGGTTGCGACTTCTTCTTGCGGGAGGGCTTGGATGCGGCGGCGATGGAGAGCGAGGGGAACTCAGAGAGCGCCCCCATCGTCCAGACCCTCCTCTTCTTCCTGGTGTCACTCTTGAAGCATCCATTCACCCTCTTCGGCCTCGAGCGCCCACGCCCCTGCCCTAAAATCGGGTTAGGGTTCATGAGAGAGAGCATGTCGATGGTCTCGTTGGCCGCCGGTGGCCTCTCCGTCGATGGTCTCATTGGTCGCCAGTGGCCTCTTCGCTGGTGGGCTAGCCCGGCCAATGCACGGGGTTGAGAGAGAGAGAGAGAGAGAGAGAGAGAGAGAGAGAGAGAGAGAGAGAGAGAGAGAGAGAGAGAGAGTCGGGGTTCGACCCCCCTCCGCCCAATTTATCAAATTTAATTTTTAAGCTTATACTATATAACGACTTTTCATGTCGCCATTATAGAGTAAGTCATCGTTATATCGTAAACCTATTAACAACGACACTAGAGTGTCACCGTTATTGATTTATAATGGTGACTCAATGACCATTAATAACACATTGATAATGGCGACGAACAAGGTCTCCATTATAGAGTAAAACCCTATGATAACGATGTCGTAATGACGTCGTTATTGATCAATAACTGCTATATTTAATAGCCATTAAATTTTGCCGTTGAAAGTGTTTTAATAGCAATATTTAATGGCCACATATGTTGTCGTTAAAGACAATCTATAACGACAACATTTATTAATCACCGTTAGAGACATATCTTTAACGGCGATATATAAAGTCTCCGTTATAGACATATCTATAACGGCGATATATCAAGCCGCCATTATTGCTGCAATTCAAATCCATCAATAGCGGCGACTTTTTGTGTCACCGTTAATGAGTCGCTGCTATTGACCCATATTCTTGTAGTGCTTGGAGTTCTTTTTGGATCTCTTGTGGACCTAAGTCCTACGTTTCCTATCAGGGTACATAACCACTTCTATTTATTCTGATTTCCCTTTTCCCTGTTGCTCAAAGAAAAAAAATAAGAAATCCATGAAGCACCTTTTTTTGTCCTCTATATGAGAACCATGATCTTTAATTATCTTGCAAAAGTATCTGAATATTGTTGATGCTTGCTTTCTTCCATATATTGAGAATGCCTGTTGTGTATTTCATTTTTATGATTCAGTGGTGATTGCATCAATATCATTTGTAGGTAAGAAGTGTATATTTAGTATCAACTAGTGGTATCAGGAGAAGAATAATAAAGAGGGATAAGACAGCTATACCATCCATGACCCCCTTAATCTTCTTGATTGATGAGGGGCTATATCTTTAGTCCTGTACTTGTATTAATCAGCTCAAATTAGGGTGTTACATTAGCAGCAAATCAAGTTTTTGTTCCTACTTTCATTATGAAGGATGAAGTGGCACGGCCCATTGCTCTGGATCCTTCATCGGTTTATTGACAAAGTGGATACAGAATTGTCTTTCATCATTCATGTTATTGGTTTTCACCCTTCATGCTTAAACCTTTGTCGATGTTTATAATAGTTATAAGCATGCCACCTAAAGGTAGCCTCAGTAATAATATTAATATCGGTGAGGTGTACAAAACTATCCCTGGTCTTTAACAAGGAGCATTTCTTAGTCAGGAGGCAAGTTATAATCTCAACATACAAAGGATAATGTGTATATAGAGTGGCAATATTAATAGCTATTGCCATACAGGTGTGCTCATTTTCCACAGCTTAAAATGCCATAAAATCTATGTAAATTCAAGAGAGAGCAAGGAAGCAGTTTGACACTATTAATATGTGCAACATTGACTGCTTTTTTAGTTATATCCATCAACCAAAAACTTAGAGAAAATAACTGGATACGCCTATTTCTTTCCAAGTAAATCCCCAAATCCAAACCCTAGATTCTGTCATCAGGAAGACATAGAGAGAATGAGCGATGCTGTTATTATAAACCCATATTTCATTAAAGTATAAGAGAAAGAAGAGCAAGAAAAGTGCTGCATTACTGCTTGAACAATTCAATGGTTGCTTGTTGAATGCCTTGCTCATGTGGCAATGCGACACCAACAAATGGAGAAGAGGGCAGATGGTGGAGTGGAAGAAGGGTTCATGGCTATGTAACACAGACACAACAGATAACTCACTGTACCTGCGTCAACACGCCTGGGTATGAGTATGGGTACCGGGTGCGGCACAAGTACATTGTGGGTCAGTTTGGGTCAGGTTCAACCAAAACCCGATTCTAAACTCAGGTTTTCGGGTTTTTTTATTAGTTGGACCTCCCCCCCCCCCACCACACTCACACACACGGAGAGAGAGAGAGAGGTGTACCTGCACAGTCTTCTTCTTCCTAGAGAGAGAGGGTAAACATCACAAGCCCTTCCCCTTTTGCTTTATAAAAGTATTAAGTAAAAATATCAAACCGGCCCCTCCTTTTTTAAGGAAAATTCATCAATCCCCCAAATCTCCCTAAAATATCTTCTTATATATATAGCCTTGTCCCCGTACCCGCAAATTTTAAAATGGTAGTGTCATACTCTCCGTACCCGTACCCATGTGACAGGTTGATGGGAAGCCATAAAGGAACTTGATAAAAAATAAAAAAAAGCTAAATGCATAAATAAGGAAAACAAGAACCCATTCCCTTTGTTTTTGAGAATGGATGTTGTTTTTGTTTAAACAAAAGCACGACTACCAACTATTATTTATTGTTTAAAATAAATAACTAGGATGGACATATTCGGCGAAGGCCTAATGATGCTCCAGTTAGAAGGATGGACAAATGGAAAAATATATTAGTCAAAAGAGGTCGAGGTAGGCCTAAGAAGACTTGGATGGAGATGATAGGAAAGGATATGAATGCTTTGAACCTCACCGAGGACATGGCATTGGATAGAAATGATTGGAGGAGAAGGATTCATGTGGAGGACCTAGAATGATTTTCTTTTTTGGTTCATATCGCCGACCCCAATTGTTTTGGGATGAAGGCGTAGTTGTTGTTGTTGTTGTAAAATAAATAACTAGGAGCAGTAAATACGTTCGAACACTATCCTAATATTTTTTGTCATTTATTTCACCCATGGCATGCATAAGCATGGTAGTTATTTTTTGTAGATATTTGTGATTTTTTTGGGTAAATGTGCAGTATGGAAATTTTCTAAAAGGGACATACTTGGACATGGCTCAAAGGACATTTATATTTCAGTATACACAGGCATATGGCTATATATCTTATGTCACATTAATTAATCATATTAGCTGTATTTATGAATTGTTTTCATGATTTTATGCATTTATGAGAGCAAATTCTTTGAATTGTGATGTGGTTTATGAGCTTTCTTTTCCTTATTTTTTTATTGCAATACCCTTTTTCCCTTTTTGAAAGGATGTAGTATTGGTTATTAAGCTGTATCTTTTGTCTATGACCAATGGAATCCAGAGCAACATGGGTTCACCTTCTAATACTTATGGTCCCTTCTGTAATCTTTATAAAATACTTAATTGTACAACTACATGTGAAGAAAAATATTATGTGGAAACCATAGTCACAAATGTCAATCTCATGATAATACCAAAGAAGGTATTTCTTGAGAGGGTTAAAAAAGAAAGGGTTTTTGTCATGAAAATCTTGGATATTTTACTAAAAAACATAAAAAAAAATGTTTCAAAAAAAAAATTCAAGTAAATATCATGATAATTCTGTAACTTTAGCATGATATTTTCATTTTTGGTGCTCTTATCAATTTACTGCAATATTTTGGTGTTGGATCATTTTTGTAAAATATTGAACACACAACAATTAAAAGAAGAGTAAAACCAATTCGCTCCGTGAGAGGTGGAAAATGGATCAGATTTGATCAGATCTTCCATCCATATGCAACAGTTTATTTCTGAATTCTGATCCTTATAATTATGAGCCTGCATTATACTAGGGCTAGGTTGGGATTTTGGACCTAGGAGGGCCTTGATCAGACTTGGGCTTGACCAGACTTAGCCGAGCCTACGTTCAGATTTTGGGCGTAGGAAGGACCAATCGGGACAAAAAAAAGTTAAGAAAATTACAGAATTTCCAATAATATATAATTATATGGATTCAACAGAACTTCTGCAGTGTTTTCTTTATAATGTTGTTTTCATATATTAGCAACAGCCTTTAATAAATCATGATAATTTGGCTAGTGTACCTTGTTATGTATAAGTGTTACCTTTGTTGGTTTCAACATTAGCATAAAACACATATTGTTGAATTTTGCGTGCAACAAAATGTGCATTCGTTCAAATAATTAAAATAATCCTGTCTAGTCCCATGCATAAAAAAATCAGTGCAATAACATATCAGGAAAACTTGTAAAAGTAAGTGCAAGGCTGCATACAAGTTCAAATGCTTCCTAGTTTAGGTTAAGTGTCTCAGCTGAATCAGTTGCAATAATTTTTGCCGACTATTTCTTTATTATTAATATTAAATTGGAAAGTTTATGAGTGAGATTTTCTAACTGAAATCATGTGATTTTGGTTGACTTAGAAGCACATCTTGGGCAGTTGGTAGCTTGGTCCTAAGGTGGGTTGGCCGATCCACACTTTTTTTGATATTTTTTTTAAGGATCCATAAAAAATGGTGTTTATGCATGTCTATATGCATAAATGTCTGAATAAACATTCTTCTAAAAAAAGGTGTTGACAAAAATGTGGTCTGATAGGCTTAATTATCAACCTGCACTGCTATGGTAGTTAGTTTAAATCTTGAAATGATGCTTGCATTCAGCGTACATAAGTTAGAATTTCTAACTACTCTACCAGAGGTTGCCTTAATGTTTCCTAATTGATTTTGTTGTTGTTGTGGGTCTAGGGTTTTTCTTATATTTGTTTGCTGTCTAATTATTGTCAATTATTTATTTGTTTGATGGGATACCTCTTTTCTGTATCACTTGTACTTTTTCCCAGGAAGCCTGCCGTCTCCTACCAGAAATTGCTGGTCCTGGAACACATCCAAAGATTGCTCAAGTACTACTTGAAAGGCAAATGCCAGACGCTGCTTTGATGGTTTTACGCTGTTCTGGGCATGATGGCTTGAGTGCATATACCAATTCTGTGCATGATGCAACTCAATTGGTCCCACTTCGTGAAGCTGTAACTGCAGTTCGTGTAAGAATTGAGTGTGGGCTCTTGACTCAAGCATTTATGTACCAAAGAGCACACTGCTCTAGATTGAAAGAAGAGGAACTGCAATATAAATCTGCTTTCGTAAACAATCTAGAAAATGGCTACTGTGGTTGGAGGGACCAGATGGAGGTTTTGGTAACAGAAATATGTTTTTTGTGTACTCGGAGGAACTTGGTGGATAGAATGATTGAATTACCTTGGAATATTGATGAAGAAAAGTGTTTACGCAAGTGCCTCCTTGACTGTGCTGTTCAGGACTTGTCAACAACCTCCGGCAGCCTTCTTGTTGTGTACTATCTGCAGGTATTTTTTTCAGAATGATTGACTTCTTTAGTAAAATTTTGACATGTGACTAGATATCGAATTTGGTAATGGGCTCAGTACCTAATTGATCCATGCATCCTGGATACATTAATGATGCTGGTGATCCATGTTGAATCTGGCATTGCATTATTTGTGAGAAACAGGCTTGGTATGTCATCAAGTTAATGTTTTTATGGTGATGAGAGAGCACCATTGCACTTGGGATGACATGAATGAGTTACACTTGCCTCAGGGATACTTTATTGGGCCTCTGTGTGTGTGTGTGTACTGCAGAACTAGGACTGTCAAACATAAGTATACTGCAAGTATATACAATTGGTTTTGGTTCTTTCATGTTATTGATAAGTTGCATCTTCACTGTGTTTATGTCCAATGTATTTTTGTGGTCAAGTAATCCATGTCTTCTTTTTGCAAAGTTATTGTATCCTTCTGCACATGTGTGTGTGTTGTTTGTGGGATCTGAATTTAATTTTGTGGAATCGAACTCATCTTTGATTTATCTACTCTCTCTCACACACACAAACACATGCGTCAGTCTATTAGTCTGCATAAAAACTTGGATGCGTGCACAGAAAATTGTAGTAGTCAAACAAATAACAGTTCTAATACATGTTACTTTTGGTGCCCTAACCTTTACTTAAGAAAGAAAATGGGTCAGGTCATGCTTGAGATCTGAATTATGTAAAGTGGGCCTAGTGCCAGATCTGGATCCAAGTTAGTTCTCACAATGTAGTCCTGGATCCACTTATGATCTGAGCCAATTTTGACCCAAATCCGACTATATTTGTTTACCAAATTCTGGCCTGAATCTGACTGGACTATGTTTCTTCTGGAACTATTATCCGAACCATAACAGGGCTCGAATCTGGTTCAAACCCATGTTGGGACTTCAAGCAATTTTTATCGCTGCTATTATTGTTGTTTTTTTATGAAATAAGTTTGTTATTATCTTTAACTAATAGGGATCCAAATGTGGGAGAATCTTAGTTATTTTATTATTGTTGTTTGTTTGAGTTGCTTTTTTTTACCTTAATCTATGTAACATTTTGTTATAAAATCTTTCCTTTGAAGGAGTTGGGATAGTGGTCAGTGTGGAGAAGGTTAGCCATCATTTTTTTCTACTTTTTTCTTTTTTTGAGAGAGATTTTAGTTATACTACTGTCATTTTTCATCATATAAACCCTGTTAGTAAGACCATTTTTTGTAATTTTCTTAATATCTATCCCCTTGAAGGAAGATATAAGATGAACTATGCTACGTGGGTACCTCAAAATGCCTAGCATACCCTTGTTGACACTAGCACTTCAAGGAGCAGGTCTAGGTGCTTTAAGGTGCTTTTGCATATACATGTACTGCATATTGTGCATACATATAATATTTGTGTATATGTGTTCTATATATTTTTCAATATATTTTTTTGTTTTCATTGCTCATTCTCTCTCTATATATATACATACATATATATACATATATTATGTATATGTATGTATGTATAGACACAAACCAGAGTTGCCAGTTGAGAAAGCTTGAGCTGGAAGAAATTCAAGAAGCGGAAGGGGGAAGCAAGGCACTTCAAAAATTTTAGGAAGCGGAAAGCGCGGGACGACTTAGAAGCGAACTGGCAATCGTCTTGGAAGGGAGAAGAGAAGCGAACTGAAAGCGAAGAGGAAGCAAAGAGGGAGGAAGCGACGTAGGGTTCGAGTGGGAAGCCAATAGGAATCAAGTTTTCTCGATATTGGGCAAAAAAAAAATTGTTAAATCCAATTCCCCCAAAAAAGAAAATTCACTTCCTGATATTGGGAAGTGAGCGGGAAGTGAGTGAAAAACGAAATCGGAAGCACACTTCCCCATAATAGGAAGTACATTTCCCATTTTAAAAGGGTTGCTTCCCTGTGCATTTCGGAAGCGAAGCGTTTCGCACTTCCGAAATGCGCGCTTTCCTGAGTCCTATAGTGTTTCCTGTAACCCTGACATAGACACACACAGAGCTGTACCCCTGCATCATTCTTTTGAAAAGCATGTTGTTGTACTAGTAGTACCCATGTCGTACAATGCACATGTACCTGTATCCATGTGACATGGAAGATGAAGCAATGAGGATTGAAATCTCTTAAAACCTATGTGACAAATATTGACAGGATGCCACAAAGTGCAATAGTTTTTTGTAACATGTGTACTTCTACTAGCCCAACTGTGCCCTTGTCATATTCATGTTATATCCACACCGGTACTTGGGTATTTTGATGTCAGTCAACTGGGTTTGGGATTTGTTTGGACCCATTTTATCCATTTCATGATCTGGACATGTAATTAACATTCGAGATCAAAAGCATCCAAAGCTAACAATATACTCTTTTATTATTTAATTATTAGTTAATTATATATCTTTGACATGTTTTAAACTTTCAGTTCGTAATTAACAGTCATACAACTTCATTTGTAGAGCATTTAAAATATATTATAATTTTGTATTTTTCTATGTATTTGTGTGTAGCCATACCCCCGTACCCATCCTTTTAGAAATTCCACTGTCGGACCCTGTACCTGCACTGCTACCTATGTGCAAAACAATATTGTGATATCTGTGATTTTATTTTTAACACCTTAACACAAAATATTTTATGTTTTTATTCTTTTTTATATTTTTAATATTTAAAGTAATTTATTTTTAAGTCCCTTTTAAAATACAAGAAAAATTATAAAATTGAAATTGTCATGAGGATTTCATGGTAAGAAAATTGCTGTTCCAAATGTTGATCACTGTGTACACAACTAGACCCAGTTGTTAGGATGGGTAAAAGTTTATAGGGTGGTTCTATAATGTGCTTTCATTTTCACTAAGCAAACATGCTACCCAGGTTCGTTCTTCATATAGGTTGATGGTTCTGAACTATTATGAACTGCTCGTGTTGTTTTTCAGTCATCAACGGACTGGTTTACAAATGTACGTACAAAGCTACAAACCATTCATGTTTGGCTGTAGATGCTATTCAATGTTCATGGACTGACTGTTTTGGGCTCCTAATAGATGGAAGCAATTCTATTATTAAGCGTGCTTCTTAAATCAATGAACGTGAATAATTTTTTCATTTCCTTTCTGCAAACACCATTGACATAAGAGTATTAAGGATTGGAGATAACGTGTAGCTTTATCACTTTTCAATTCCCTCTTGTAGTATTAATTTTCTGCAATGATTGGGTTGCAGAGATATGCTTAACATTTTTTTTCATCTTGATATACGAGCTGAGGGTGGTGCAACTGTAGAGGAACATGCATATCTCCCTAACTAGTGAATAGCTGATGTTCTTGTCTTATTCTTGTTCTGTTTCTTTTCAAGCATCTTATTTCTTGTGATTTTTGATATTCTGTACAATATCATCAATTATTATTGTTTTTTGGGTGTCTTCTCATTGGCTGGTGTAATTGTGTTGTTGGCATTTCAGCGATGCCGCTATGTTGAAGCATATCAGGTTGACCAGACTCTTCAAAATCTTGAAGACAATATCATTTCAAAGAGCATTGATGGAGTGGTATCACAGATAAAATCCATTAGTCAATGGAGAACTGGACTTGTGGTAGGTTTTCCTATTCTTGCAACCAAGTTCAAGATTAGTATGATGTCAGCTTTAGCTATATAGCAGATTCTAAAGACATTCAATCTCGAAGATACCTTTCTCAGATCTGATGGCTGAAGCTTATGTTCCAAAATAAATAGATCATTATCTCCTTAAGTGAGATTATTTGTGAAATAGTTTATAAGTAAGAAAAGCCACTGATGTTGATAAGACATGTAATGAAATCTCAAATAAAAACACTCACAGTGCTGCTAAGAGCATACAAGAAAGTGCTCAAGCACAAGGCCACAAGGGCAATACACTAGCCACCAGTGGGCAAATGCAAGGCCATTAAGAAACACTCACAATAGCTCACAATGGCACACAAAAGAGCACAAACAATATAAAAAAACAGTAACCAATAGGGGTTTCACTTGTTTGGTAGGAGCAATTAGTGCATGTCTCTTTGTGTTGGGGATGTTGCAAGTTCAAAACCCAATGGTAAGGTTGTATAACTGGTGGGGGTCTGCCTAACCCCAACTTGCCTATCCAAAAAAATAAAAAAGTAATATTTTATTCACTGTAAAATGCTTAAGAAAAGCATACAAAATATATGGGAGAGATCTCATATATATAGAGAATAGAGGGAGCAAGAGGGCTAGCCCAACTAGCCATTGGTTGGACTATCCTAACAACTAGTTGGGCTACTCCCAACAGCTAGAACAAATAAAAAATGAAAAGGATAAAAATGCCCCTAATGGGCATGACCTATTACAAAAAAGAAAAAGAAAAAAATGCTCCTAATGAGTATGACATATTACAAATACAAAGAAAAAGGAAATACATAGGAATCCTAAGAATACATATATACATAATGCATATATATATATATGTATATATTAATAACTATACAAGTTAAATCTCTATCAAACTTACACTGTGATAATCAAAAGTTTGCTAAGAAGAGAAATAAAACAAGGTAAAGGTAAGGCCTTAGTGAAAAAATCTGCCAGCTAACACTCGGAAGTCACATAGGGCATCTTAATTGTTCCTCTCAAATGCTCTTTTCTAACATAGTGACAGTCCATCTCTATATGCTCTCAAATGCTCCTTTCTAAAAATGAAAAGTATAAAAATGCCCCTAATGGGCATGACCTATTACAAAAAAGAAAAAGAAAAAAATGCTCCTAATGAGCATGACATATTACAAATACAAAGAAAAAGGAAATACATAGGAATCCTAAGAATACATATATACATAATGCATATACATATATATATACATGTGTATATATTAATAACTATACAAGTTAAATCTCTATCAAACTTAAACTGTGATAATCAAAAGTTTGCTAAGAAGAGAAATAAAACAAGGTAAAGGTAAGGCCTTAGTGAAAAAATCTGCCAGCTAACACTCGGAAGTCACATAGGTCATCTTAATTGTTCCTCTCAAATGCTCTTTTCTAACATAGCGACAATCCATCTCTATATGCTTTGTTCGTTCATGAAAGGTGTGGTTGCTAGCAATGTAGATAACACTTTTGTTGTTACAACACATCTTTGAAGGATTCGAGATGATGACTCCATATCTTTGAGAAAGCTTCTCAACCAAATAATCTTTATAGTTGTCATTGCTATGACACGATATTTAGTTTTCGTTGAAGTTAACGAGACCTGTTGCTTCTTGCACCTCAAAGATATTAAAGAGTCCTAAAAAAACACACAAAATCTAGTAGTTGAGACTCTATCATTAAGGTTTCCTCCCTAGTCTGCATAAGTATAAACAATTAATTTCAAATAATAGGAGGATAAGAAAAAACCCTTTAGTTATAATTTTTTTTATTTATTTGATCTTCAAAACAACTCATATGCACCGTTGTTGGTTCATGTTGAAACTAACTTGCTGAATGAACAACATGAGCTATGTTCGGCCTTGTAATGGACAAGTAGGTTAGAGACCTGATCATTTGTAGATATGGCGTTGGATCTTCGAGAAGGATTCTATCTTCTAATCTTAATTTTGCATTGACAACTTCCGTCGTATCTACTTTCTTGTCATATGAGATTTCTGATTTGGATATAATATCTGCAACCAACTTTATTTGGGATAAAATATATCCTTTGGGTGAGTAAGCCACTTCTATACTTAAAATATCTCAAATAACCAAGGAGAGACATATCAAAATATTTTTTAAGAATAATTTTAATTTTTCAACTCCCTTTTTCTCACTTTCAGTAATAATCATATTATCCACATTTAATAGAATAATGACAATGTTAGAACCTGTATCTTTGACAAAAAGAGGAGTATCAATATAACAAGATCTATAACCTAAATTCAACATAACTTTGCTAAATCTATCGTATCAAACTTTAAGAGTTTGCTTAAGCCCTATGTAGTCAAAAGCCCTGACTAGTTCACCTAGTCGGTCTAGGCATAAGTAAAAGCCTAGGCTTTGCAATTCCTAGGTTGGTACATTAAAAGGTACCAATTTTGCTGATTAGACACCGACTAAGGCACCTAGTTGACGATTAAGCTGCCTCCGCCTAGGCATGAGAGAAGTTTAGTCATTTCTTATTTTATATATATATATATATATATTTTGTTATTTTTTTTGTATATATATATATATATATATATATGTGTGTGTGTGTGTATGTGTGATTTGTTCAGTGAAATCATGAAAACATGCTTAGTTATTATATATATATATATATTATATGTGTGTGTGTGCTACTTTGCTTTTGGGATTTTTTCTATGAAACGATGAAAACATGCACAATTAATTTTAATTGATTATGTTTTTTTATACATGTATGTGTTACTTTGTTTTTGATGAATTTTTCTATAAAAGTGTGAAAGCATGTTTAGTATTATGAATTATGTAATATGTTATTTATATATGTATGTGTTATTGTGCTTCTATGAAAGGTTGAAAGCATATTTTGTTGATCACATTTTTCAGTATTTTTTCTCACATCTAACACCATAGATGTGATCTATAGGTTTTGTTTAGTGGGAACCGACTTTTGGACCACCAGAATTTGACCTGTATATAGGTTTTTCTGGTTATCCAAAATCAATGGCTATGAAGGTATCCGTTTTTCCCGGCTCATAAAAATATGTTTTTTTATCAAAAAAATATGATGCAAGAGCTGATTCCCACTTAATCGAGCATGCTAAACACATCTAACGGTTTAGATCTATCATAAAACACTTCAAAATTATGGGGTAGAACGAGTAATGGGGCATAATATGTGATATATATATATATATATATATATATATATATATTTGTGTGTACAATTATATATATGTATATTCTGGTTATGTATGTTAATATATTTTGTGAAAGCATGTGTAATTTTGTACGTGTAATGTAAACATTTTATTAGTAAAAGCATTAAACATATTTTTATGTATGTTTTGTGTACTTTTTTATATTTTAATTGGGGTACCGACTAGTCCCGCCTAGTCGACTAGTTTTTTAGGGTTCTTCTGACTAGTCACTGCTTAACGCTTTTGACTACATAGCTTAAGCTCATATAAAGCTTTTCTGAATCGAAAAACTTTTTCCTTCTCGATCTCAAGACTGAGAGGAGAATCCATGTATATTTTCTCATTTGGGTCTCCATTTAAAAACGCAATTTTAGCATCTAGTTGGTAGATAAACCATTTCTTAATAGATGCTACGTATATAAGAGTTTTTACAGTAGTTATACGTGCTACAGGTTGCAAATGTTTCTTCATAGTCAATACTATACTCTTGGGAGTAACCCCTAGCTACTAATCTAGCCTTATAGCTTTCTCAAGATCTATCTCCTTTAGTCTTAACTTTAAAGATCCACCAACATCCTCTAGTCTTCTTTCCTATAAGTAGTGATTGTATCTCTCAAGTTTTGACTTTTTCTAAAGCTCTTAATTTTACATCTACCCATTCAGGAAGGTCTTTGGCTTTATTGTAGGAAGAGGGTTACACAGAAGGAATGGATGAACACAAGAAAAACTCTATACTTAGGTGCAAAGGACTCATATGATACAAATCTATTGGAAGGCATAAAAATACGATTTGACTTCTTAACACTTGTTTTTTGAGAGTTTGGTTTTGAGTAAATCTATTAAGTGCACATGGAGGATTTTCAACCGTTCTTTGAGAATAATATTGTATATCATGAGTCGGCTTAGTTGTCATAGGCGCTAGGCAGAGCTAGGGGTGGCAATCGGGTCGGGTCAGAGGGTTGGCGGGTCAGAATACCTCAACACGAACACGACCCGTTTACTAAACGCATCGGATGTGGCAAACACGAACACGACCCATTTATTAAATGGGTAACCCGACATGACACAGTTAACCCGTTTAATAAACGGGTTGGGTCGACACGACACAATTACACGACACGACGACCCGTTTATTAAACGGGTCGACCTGATAACATAGACACGATAACCGACCCGAGTAACCCGAATAAGCTGTCTAACCCGAATAACACAAATAGAAACACAAAAAAAATACATATTATACTTTTACGACACGAACCCGTTTATTAAACGGGTCAAACGGGTTGCGGGCTATGTCACATGGGTGCGGGTGCGACACGGGTGCGGCGCAATTTCAAAAATTTTGGACACGGGGACTCGGCTATATATATATATATTAAAAAAAAAAAAAAAAAATATATATATATATATATATATATATATATATATATAAGACTCGGTCAAAGTTGTGCCCATTAGGGGACAGGTGATGAGTTGTGAAGGCATTCTGTACACTTTCTTCATACAGGAATAATTCACTTTTGGGCACTTTCTTCATACACTGTAATAATTCACTTTCTTCATACAGGAAAAAACCACAAAAACTTGAGTTGTGCCCATTCTGTACTTAAAACTTGAAAGTGTATAGGTTTTTTAGTTGTGATGGGTTTTTTTCCTTACAGCTGTAGCCCAGAAAATTTAAAAAAAAAAATTCAAAAAAAAAAATTCAAAAAATATACCAAAATGACCCTGGGTGCGTTGACCACACCCAGGGTCGGGTTGACCGAGTCCGAGCCGCACCCATGTCCGCACCCGTGTCGGTGCGTGTCGACGTGGGTGCGGCGACCTTGAAGCCGAGTCCGTGTGACATAGGTTGCGGGTTGACGGATTCGTGTAAATGGGTTGCAGGTTGACGGGTTAGTGTAAACGAGTTGACCCGCCCGCCTAACCCGTTTATTAAACGGGTCAAACGGGTTGGCGGGTTGGCATACCCCTAACACGAACATGACCCGTTTAATAAACAGGTTAGGTGGGTCGACCCGTTTACGACACGAACCCGTTTAAGCCAAACCCTAACCCGGCTAAGAAGCGGGTTGGCGGGTCGGGTCAGATTTTGCCACCCCTAGGCAGAGCCTAGGTGGTGAACTCCCTAAAAAACCTAGGTGAGGCCTAGGCGGTACCCCAAATAGAAAAAAAAAAAACATACAAGTTTGTAAACAAACTACTAAAATTAATAACAAACATGTATACAACATAAAATCAATCAACAATAAGCAGTAGCAGAACAAAATATGTCGTTGAACACTATAAGACTGAGCGAGAGAGAGAGGCAAGTGACATTGAGAGAGAGAGAGAGAGACCGTGCGAGTGAGAGAGAAAGAGAGCATACCTCTTTTTTTTTTTAAATTGTTCCTTCTTCTTGTTCGTGCCCTAAGGGGAGTGAGTCGAATGCAAATGAAAAGAAAAGGGCCCTCTTTTTATAGTCGTTGACACTTGGTCAACAACTATAAACCGCCTAGACGTTTTCTGCCTAAGCGGCGCCTAGGAAGAAAATTATGGCCCCACCACCCAAACTGCATCGCCCAAGCGGTGGGGCTACGCCTAGGCCGCCTTTGACAACCAAGTGAGTCGGTACATCAACATTTAACGAATCATTAGAGTTATCAACATGCATAATCTCATCATTAACATGCTTAATCTCTAAGTCACAGTCATCTTTAGATCAATCATTTTTTGGCAATAAATCAAATAAGAAGGAATATTCAGTGTCATCCTTGGGCTTATCCATACAAAAACTATTTTCATTTTGAAACATGTAATTTGTCATTTTTCAAATCATAGCATCTTTATCCCTTTTGATTTTATAACCAAGAAACACACATTTTATGGCTTTAGGAGAAAGCTTATCTTTTTCTTTAGAAAGAAAAAAACATTTACATGCAAAAATTCTTAGTCTACTCAAATCGGGAGTGGTTTGGTAGATTTTTTCAATTGGAGAAATGTTTTTTAAAGAAGATGAAGGTCATTTTATTTCTAAGATATACCACAGTAAGTGCACACTTTCGGCCCAAAATTTTTTTGGAACACCTTTGAAAATAAGTAAAGTTCTTGTAATTTCAATGATGTGACGTTTTCTTTCGGCCAAGCCATTTTGTTATAGAGTTTTGAACAAGATCTTTGATGAATAATTCTATTTTCTTTCAAATAATTTTTTAAATCATTGGATAAATACTCTCCTCTTGAATCCGATCAAAAAATAATAATATTGGTTTCAAATTGATTTTTCACAAGCTTATGAAATTCTTTAAAACATGAGATCTCTTCGAATTTAAGCCTAAGAAAGTAAATCCAAGTATATTAAGTATAATCATCAATAAACACAACCTAATAAGAAAAGCCTCCTTTCGATATAATGGGAGTCGGTCCCCATACATCCGAATGCAGAAGTTCAGAAGGTTTTTAAGAGACCAAGGTTATAGAGTAAAAAAGAATGAATTTCATGTTCCTAATAATACAATCATTACATACAAATTCTTTTTAAATAAAAGAATCTTTCAAAAAAAAGGAAGAGAGACAATTTAGATACATTTGGATGGCCCAATCTTTTGTGCTATAAATCAATATCTTTTTCCTTTGCAAAATTACAAAAAGATGCTTTGGGAGTGTCCATGTAGTAGAGATCTCTCCTCCTATGACCTTCCCCAATCAGCTTTCCTGACTAACGATCTTGCATCTAACATTTTTTAGATCAAGGGACCTCATACCCATGATTCGAGATCTGTGAAACGGAAAACAAGTTTAGGTTAAGTTTGAGAACAACTCTTAACTTTTGGAACTTTCCAATGCTTTTAATTTTCTAAAGGGGTACAATCTGTGGTTAAAACACAAGAGTTATATGGAGAGATAGTGCATTCAGATATAAGAGACTCTAAAGGTGTCATATGAAAGGAAACAAAAACACCTATAATGAAAGGAAAGCACTCTCACAATCCACAACCCAGTAGGGTTCAAGCAAAGAACAATGAGATCACTCACACAACCCAATATGGGCTCAAACACATAAAAGACCACTAAGGGTCAAGGCATAAAAAAAAGGATTCGTATTCATAAAATCTGTCACATAGATGCAGGTGCGGCGATGTGGCACTTTAAAAAAACTGGGTGGGGTGGGGTGCGGGGAGGGTATATATATATACTCTAACAATTTTAAATTAGCATTACTAATAAAACAAAAATAATTATCATATCATAAAACAATTATAATATCATCAATTTATCATGCATAAATTCATGCAATAAATCAAATTAACTATGAAGTACAAGTCAAGCCAAGCAGATTGCATACCAATCAACCAAATCAAGCAAATAAGTCAAGCAGAAAGGAAGCAAACAAGTTAAGTAGAAAACAAGCAAATTATGCTAACAAAATAAGCAAAAATGCATAATTGCATACCAAAAGTATATCATACATAATGTATATTATGTAATGATCCTAATGATTAATCAATTTCATCATAAGAAGGAAGAACAAGCTTAGTTAAGTCCATGTTTGTGGTGTTGAAATCATGCTCCTCCAAGTCACACACATTTGGGTTTACATCCCAAAATTTGGATGATCCTTGTCTTCATTGCAATTAAAATTTAAAAATGTTAAATACATGCATATTTAAATGAAGGAACTAGGAAATAGTTAAATAACTAAGATAAATTAAAAAATAGTACCTGCATTCCTCATTGGTTCGTGAAAGTACTCGAAGATTTGAATGAACAAATATTAAATTCTCTACACGCATGCTGGTGAATTTGTTTCTCTTGATGTTGTGGATTTGAGCATATGTGCTCCAATTTCTTTCATAACATAATGATGTAGCAGGCTGAGATAACAATCTCAATGCAAATCTTGGATAAGGTGTTTTTGATTCATATGTTGACCACCATGTGATAAGATCTATATCCTCCTCCTCTCTTGTTATTAATGCTTGTCTATATAACCTTTCAGAGGAAAAAATTTCAAACTCTTGTGTGGCTTGCTATATAATATGTGGTTCTCGATAAAGTCTTGTCATATACATGTTTTTATGCTTTGGTAGCTCTGAGTCTAAATTTGGAGGGACACGACCAACATCACCTTCCTGCTACTTTGCATAATATTTGAGATTGAGAGAATGTGACATAAAATGCAAATGAGTGTTGCTCTTATCCCATCTTTTAACTAAAATTGAATGTATATAATTAAAAAATTCAGAATCATCTAGTGTAAGATCTTTTTTCTCATACTTGAAAACTGCAACTTGAATTTTTTCAATCATATTATCCCACATTTCATAAACTTTGTGAAGCATGAACTCATCTTTGTCAACTTCTCTCAGCATTTCTCAAATAGGTTGTGTAAACTTAAGAAAGTACATGATTTTATCTCAAAATTTATCATCAATAATGCATTTCTTAATTTCTTGGACTTTGGCAACATCATAAACACGATAGAATGTTCAATTATCATTAGTCATCATATTAGTCAAAGCATTCTTGACTTTCTTGGTTATTTTCACCATCACAATGATGAATGCAAAACGTGTTTCAACTAGAGTTACCGGAAGCGCCTAGGTAAAAGGGGAAGCACGCTTCCCCGAAGCGCGCTTTGGAAGCGCGAAACGTTGCGCTTCCGAAGCGTGCGGGGAAGCACCACTTTTAAATGGGAAGCGCGCTTCCCATCATGCTTCCCCAATTTTTTGTATTTTTTTTGTATTTTTATTTTTATTATTTTTTTATTTTTTTCGCTTCCCCTCGCTTCCGGTTCGCTTCCTAGGTCGCTTCCAAGACGATTCCCGATTCGCTCCTAAGTGGTCCCATGCTTCCCGCTTCCTAAAATTTTGAAAGTGCTTCGCTTCCCGCTCCCGTTTCCCGCTTCCTCAACTGACAACCATGGTTTCAACAATTTTAGATCAGAATCCGTATTAAATATGGCATTAACATGATGGTGGTTGACAATAAAATTTTTAATATTTTTGACATTTTTTTTTAAATTCATCAATCTATAAACATACAACATATGCAGGAGAATCTTCTTTCTCTTTTTGGGTTGCAAATGCTCTTGAGGGATAGATTCAAACTATGTGCTACACAGGGAGTCTAAAAAATGTGAGGATACTCACTCTTCAAACTCAATGTTGAACTTCTAGAAACTGAAACATTGTCTGTGATGATCTGCACTATTTTTACAGCACCCACTTCTTTTATTACTTCTATAAACAACTTCTTCAAATACTCAACATTTTTATATTCTCCAGATGCATCAATTGCTTTCAAGAATATTGGCTCACTAAGCGAAGAAACAATAAAATTAATATTTTTTGTGAACTTGGAGGTATATAGCCACTCAAGTTATAATTTGCTAGAAAAGTAGCCAAATCTTTCCAATAAGGATTTCTAACATTAAAGGGAAGTGAACTAGAAAAAAAGTACCTTCCTACTTTTCTGTCAATCTCCTCTCTTCCATATGTATTGAATGATGATTATATTGTTCCTCCTCTACCTCCTAAAACCATTCTTTTTTTTTAGCATCTTCTTGATGACTTGAAAGGGGTACATTGATTGCCCAATATTCAGTCATTGGTCTTATTCTTCTCATATTGCGTCATCAACTCTTTTACATCCAGAAATCTCATGTCATGATATCTTCAACAAATGAGCTTTCACTCTTGTGTAAGATCAACAAAACTTACTTCACAAACATTGCACCAAAAACTGATATTTCCACCACAACCTTCAACTTTTTCAAGTCTCTCCACATGTGCCCATAGTGGCCCATCATCATATGATACAACTAAAAAATGAGAATTAATACCACCACTACCATTACCAGCAACACTAGCACTAGCAGTCGAACTTGCCCGTATAGATGAAGATGACACAATTACTTTCCTTTTGTTTACGAGTCCTTTCCCTTTGTCTGCAATTTTCGTTCTAAAAAAAAAAACATAACATTTTATTAAAATAAAATTCTTACTAAACCCACACTGGGTCCAACTGAAACGTCTATGCTTCCTATATGTTTTTCTCATGTTTCTTTTTATGTATTTTCTCTCATGCTTTCACTCACTTTCCATGTACTTTCTCTAAATTGGTAACCATCATTGTTAGATTTTAACAAAAAATTAACTCTTACTGAAAAATCATGAAATATAAGAATGATCTATTTTATTTTAGTTTTTGTTTGTTTCTTGTTCGATTCCTATTTAGTTACCATATTGCTTCATTTTTTATTCATATTTTGCTTTTAAATTGATACTTTGCTTCCCGCTTCCCATAAATTTTAAAATGCCTCACTTCTCGCTTAATCTTCCCATATCGTTTCATGTTTCCACTTCCTAGTTTGACAACCTTGATATATACATGTATATGTATATGTATATTAACACACACACACACACACACACACATATATATATATATATATATATATATATATATATATAAAGTGAACCCAGCAGCAGGAGACTAAGCCTACAGTCAAACAACACAATAAGCCACATTAGCTATTGTCTTAGTAGGGTATAACCTTTCAGTTTCCTGAGCACCTTCTTTTATTGTTATTGTTTTTTAATGTTAAAAACATGTTTCCAAATGCAGCATAGGCACTTCTCGATGTGCAATTAGTCCTTGAATATTTATGCATCTGTGAATTATGAGTGCAGCCTTTTTTGTGTTTATGTTGCATTAAGATTTATCAGTTTGTAGTTTGAATAATTTGAATGGATGCTTTGATTATAATTATGTTAAATTTTGATGAACTTTTCATGAATATAGAATGCGTTTTATATATTTTAATATGCATGGTGGTAATTTTATACCCATGCAGGTTAGTTGCAAGCTACTCATTATGAGCTGCAGCCTAATACTGGTACACAGCCTTAAATGATTGTGTATTGAACTTAAAAGCTGAGAATTGATGCTGGATGGTCTTGTGAGGCATATTAGTATGCTTGGATTGTATGATGAGTGAAGGAATTACTCTAGGAGGATTGTCCTCTTATAAACTGTGATTTGACTAGTTTTAGAGTCTTGGATCTTTTTGAGAGTTAGATAGGTCTCAATAATATTTAGGTAGCAAGAGCATGGTGACAAAAGTGGGGTCTGATTGTTAGGTGCAGGTGTGAAGGCTGTGTTGCGACAATTTTGAAAAACTTGGATGCACACACACACACACACATAGATATACTTGGGAAAATATTTACTACTAATGAAGGTAAGGAACTAATGGGCTAGAAATCATAGGTGCAAGTTGTATCGATTCAATCTAACCACATAGATGTGTTCAACATGGTTTGTTTGTTAAGGATTAATCCTTGGATCATGCCTTTCTGATGTAAAAATTTCATCTTTTGAGTTTTGAAATTTTGGTACATTGCGAGCCCTTGATTTTTGGGCCCCTTTAAAAACCTATTTACTTGTAATAATCACATGATTCAGAATAAGTTTCCTACTAAACAAACCATGTAGATCACATCCGTAACGCTTGATCTACAAAAGGTTGAAATTTTTTGAAGGAAAGAGTAATTTCTACTAATTAGTTCCTTACCTTCATTAGTAGCCAATGTTTACCCTATATATATAGAAAAAATGTGATTTTGAATGCTTGAATATTTATGAAGATTATGAGCAATTGATTTTAAAGCCTTAAAAAATCTCGTTTATGCATCAAATTTGGATGGTTCAAGAGCGGGTTCTTATAAAACCAAGCATGTAGATCACATCCGTATGGTTATATTCAAGAGAAAAGAACAAAAAATCCATGAAAATTGCGGTTCACACATTAGTTTTCATATTTCCAGTTCTCATATTCTAGTGAATCTATATCTATATATATACACACACACACACACAGGAACATGCTAAACTGGGTTTTCATCTTTTTTTTCCCAAATATAAGTTTGACTGAATATGAACCAAAAGTTACTTTATTCGGTAATCTTATTTCTTTTTCACATATAAATGTGTGGACCTTGGTGATGTCTAGTGCTGGGTTTTGCTTTTGAAATTATGAAATTGTGATCTTGGTTTCAAAATCATTGATCTTAGGGAAGAAAAAGGGTGGGTAGTTCTTTATTCTTCATTCTAAAGGAACTTCGGGTTGGGGGGTGATAACCACTCTTCCTGCTTACGAGGGTGAGGATCCTGGTTGAGACCTTGGTGTTTCCTCCCCTCCCAGATACTCTGGCTTTCCCTTGGGGGCCCCGTTCAATCTGAGTTTGCATTTTTTGGACTGGTTTGACTTTATATGCCCATGTGACGAGCATTCTTCACCTATCAGCTACTCTTTGGGAAAGAACATGCCTGTGTTGACATCCTTCCTCTCCTTGGCAGATGTTAGCTTCTGTAAGAAGCATTTTCATTCCTTTTTGCTCATCCTATCTTAGTTGAATCCTGGAAGAAAACCTTTTCCACAAGCTCTACCTTGTTTCGGTGCATACAGACTTGAAAAGCATGTCTAGAACTTGCCTATTGATTCAGTTTTCCAGCGACTCCTTGTATTTGTGGAACATTTCAAAGCCACACTTTAGACAATTTCGTGATCAACCAGGTTCTGTCTTGCTTTCGTCCATGGTTGATGGTCCCAGATTCATGCTGCACAGCAAATTCATGGTTTAGTCAAGTTAAACTTGTTCGCTCTAAGGCTTTCTGCAGATAGAAAATGATACTGAGGGACATGAACCAAAGGCTTTCTGCAGATAGAACATGATATTGAGAAGACATAAACCAAGACGTTGAGTTGCTTCGTAGGAGATGCGTGTATATTGGTTTTACCCTAACACCTTATGTGAAGTGGTGCTAACCTATCCATGTCCACATCAAGATTCAGGGGTTGATTGCAATCTCCACAAACTCATATGCACAAACGCATACACACACACAGGCACTTATTTGTGCCGGTCCGGGGTCTCTGGGCATGTTGCAATTCATATGGCTTGGATGCCAGAAAAGGATCCAGATCATGTCATGATCCTTTGACTGTAGGAACTTAGTAAAATTCTCTCTACACTATTATACAATTTCATGTTTCTTGTAGATGATCCATAACTTATAGTTACTTTTTGGAGTTTCTGGCATATTGGCAATTTGGCCATGACTCAGACAAAGTCCTTAATTCTTTATTAGTCCAGCCCACTATACTCTTAGCTGTTGGTAATTGTTGTCTCTCCATATGATATGTTGTAAACTTTGCAGGTTTGCATAGAATCTCTGATCCTCAAGGATGCTTGGCATGATCATTCATTAGATACATGCATTTTTCTACTGTCAGACTACGTATTGAAATATATTCAATATTCACCCAAATGTGGAAACTTTAATGCCACCTTCATAATAATAGCTAGCTTAAAGGACTCTCCAGTTTGAATCCCAATGGAAACCAACCCCCAGTTTGCATCGTGAAACCTAATATCATGAGATGGCATGTTCCTCAGACAAAAAATTTCGTTCGTATTCATCAGATGTATCTCTGTAGCATGTTGCTCTTGATTTTTATAAGCTTGTGCGTAACATTGGACCAGAGTTACCAGTCGAGGAAGCGGGAGCGGGAAGCGAGGCACTTTAAAAAATTTAGGAAGCGGGGAAGCGTGGGACCACTTAGAAGAAAATTCCGAACCGTCTCGGAAGCGACCTAGGAAGCGAACCGGAAGCGAGGGGAAGCGAAAAAAAATGAAAAAAATGGGGAAGCGAGGGGAAGCGAGGGGAAGCGAGGGGGAAGCGAGGGGGAAGCGTGGGGGAAGCGTGGGGGAAGCGTGGGGGAAGCGCGCTTCCCATTTATGGGAAGCGTGTTTCCCATAAAAGGGGGACGCGCTTCCCATAAAAGGGAAGCGCGCTTCCCAAAAAAGGGGGACGCTTCCCCTCACGCTTCGGAAGCGCGACGTTTCGCGCTTCCGAAGCGCGCTTCCCCTTTTGCCTAGGCGCTTCCGGTAACTCTGTATTGGACTAAAGGTTCAGGCAGCCATCAAAATAGGCCTCCTTTTTGCTTTTTTATATTTCTTTCTTGTCTATATTTAGACTTGCCAGTTCTAATTGACTAACAATTATTTTGTTAGAGTATCTGCTGATACTGCATTTCATTTTTCAGGAGAAATGTGCTGACTTGCTTCCTGAGGTGCAACGCCATCAATTGAAAAGTGAATGCATAACCAATGTTCTTTCCTCCCCTGATAAGGATGTTGACTTGTCTGGAAAGGCTGATTTATTCGATATCCAGCAACCAACATCAAACTGCCTGCCAATTTCTTCAACCATTACTTCTCACATTCTTCCAATGGATAGTACTCTGTTCTCTTCTAAGAAAGCAACTGTTTCCGGTACATATGTTAGCTCACCAGACATTAGCAGTGGTGCCCTGTCGGATTTCACTGGGCATCAGGTATCAGCTACCCTCCATGTGCAAACACTTGCCTCTGTCAGGAATCCAAGTTTTTTTAATCATATAGGTTCGCTTGCTCTAGACAAAGCATCTGAGCCAAGATTCAGGCGCAACTTTGACCTAGGTCTCTCAGGCAGAAAAAGTAGAGTTCTTGATGATACTCCTGAAAGATATAATCTTACTTATGACTCGACTCCATTGAAAGAGAGCAACAGAGGCACATCAAAGTTCAAATTTAATTCTTTGGAAGATCCATCACCTTCCTGTGGAAAGGTCACTTCTGCTGTTGATCGAAATGGTTTTGGGAATCAGCTTGAGAACTCCCATCCATCTTTATTGAATGGCACAACCATTGAGAACTACAACCACTCCATGGAAAGTGAGCTTCGAGGTAGTGATGAATGGACTAGTATGCCAAGCGGCTACACCATAAACAAAGACAAAACTCGCTCCCCAGCCTCTTTAATTTCGGGAAAGCGGCTTTTTACTGTTGAATCTGTTGATTTCTATTGCAGGTAATTATGTGTTCTCATTTTTTATTGATATACTCCTTTATTTCCATTGAGTTTTGGCTGCAGTTCCGAAAGTGCTTTATGCATACTGAGTTGCTGCCTTCCCTTTCTCGTTTTCCAATTTTGCTACTTCAGGGGTGATGATGATGCAGCAGCATTGAATGTGGATCGTGGGCCAAGATGGAGGTCAGATGAAGCTAGTGAAGACGAAGAGGATCCAAGCACTGGAAGGGACATGGTAGGACCTCCTTCAGCAACACCTGCACGAGAAAGAAGAGGAAGAAGACATTACAGAGGCAGCGCAATATAGAAGGCTGCTGCTTTCTAATGGTTATGGCCACTAAGACCATTTTTTGTAGATTTTGTTTCATTGGTTTTTGTCATGGGGAAAGGCCAGTCTGGGTTGCATAGTTCCCCTACCAGTACTGATGGTAGTTCTGTAACATATACGCTTATTTTGATCAATCATTTATAATAATATACTTTCACATAAACCTGCAATAACCTACTTTTTTATTAATTCTTTTATTTGGCTCACAAAGACCAATTTAGAATCAAGTTACAGGAGTTATTGGTTCCTCCTACTGTCCAGATGCCATGGACAGTCTTAATTTTTCATTTTTTTTCATATTTTGGAATCTGACCTTAAAGATGTGATCTGGTTTGTTTGGTAAGAATCAGTTCTTGCATCGTCCAATTACAAGATCTGAGCAGGTTTCTGAAAGACTTAAAAAATCAATGGCCCAAAACTTTTATAAATTTCAATGCTCATAAAATAAAAAAAATTATTCTAAAAACACGATCCAGTTGTTGATTTCTAGCAAATGGACATTGTAGAATACATCCGTGGGGTTGGATTTGTAAAACATGTCTTGATAATAGAATTCAACACCTTCCATATCATATCCACAGTAGGAGGAACCAATTCGTCCAAGTTTAAGATTTCCTTTTTGGCCATTTCTTACAATTATTAAGGTTGTCACAGGGATGCTCTAATTAATTCCTCTGCCTATACTGTTCGTATTGAAAACTGCAGAAAGATAACGTGTCCCATGTCCTTTTAGCCTTGTCCATGTTACATCTCTCTCCCTCTCTCTCTCTCCTTGCATCTAAGTTGTACTTTGCACGAGTTCCTGTAATCTTTTGGGAGGTTAGGGCTGTCCATGGAGACGTGACCTAAATCTGACGCAAATTGGATCTAATGGATGCTGATTCAGGCTCAACTAAGTAGGTTGATTCAGGCTCAACTAAATAGGTTGATTCAGGCTCAACGAAGTAGGTCTCAAGAGTTGATGGAGCCCGACCCAGAGTAGTATATGGACTGGGTTTAATTTATAACTCAAAATGACACTTGTCTGACCCAAATCCAATTATGATCTGCATTTTTCCAAGGTGTTCTGGACATGCTGTTTTGTATCCTACCGTAATCTACTTCTGCCTAAGCTGGAACACTTCAGACAGACTAGAAGCAGCACCTTAAAGACTGGACATGTACCCTTAGGGTATGTTTGGTGGCTCGTTCAAGATTGGACAGAACAGACAGAATGCATGTTCTATCTGTTATGTAGCAACTGTGCTACGTCCAAGGTTAGTTTTGTCTGAACAAGAAGCTGTGTTTCTTGTGTACAGTATTTGATTTTTATAGTGTGGACAGCTTGAACACATAGATAATGGGTCAGATAACTTTATTTTGGATCGTACGACTCTATTTGCCCAATCATATGAGTGTTTAAACATGTTTATTATGGATTTTAACCTTGGATATGGGTCTCAAATATGATCTAAAAACTAATAAATATTTAAATTTTGAGTAAAATAAAATTTGATATTTTATCAACAAAAATAAGACTAATTTGACACGTTTCTCAAAATGTCATGCAATTTTTGCTATTCTCTTCGTGTCTAAAATCACAAACATCTAGTTTTAAAATGACCTTTTTACCCATGACACTTGTGAAGTTCCTAAATATATGCAAATTTTCTCTCAATTATGTGACTATTTTCTATAGAACAGTCTTTGTTCCCAGATTTATATCTCTCCGATCCGATGTTAAAAACCTACGTTTTTATAGTTGTTGAAAAGCTGAGGCATAAGTCTGTAACTTTTCTGTTTTAAGTCAGAACCAAAAACTACTCTAGGGTTCTCATTTTTTAATTTCAAAACTGCAATAGAAGCATGTTATGCTGGAACATGCACATTTGCGCCTTTTCTATCTCTTTTATGCTATTTTTTTGCCATCTACTCTGAAAATCAAGAAAAAATGAGACAGATCGATACGTTAGCTTTCTAATGCCACAAAGATCACCTTGATCTGATGAGTGGTTGGAAAGAAATGTTTGTTGGAAGATAGAATATTCGGTTATTCTAGTCTACAGAATATGCTTCTATTTCAGTTTTGAAACTAAAAAACCAGAACTATAAATGAGTTTTTGGCTATAATTTAAAACAAAAAAATTATAGGCTTGTGTTTTAGCTTTTCAACGACTATAAAAACGTAGGTTTTCGACATCCGATCAGAGATATACAGGTCTTAGAACAAAATGTGAATTTTCTCCTATATATGTGATTTTCTTTTATATATGTTATTTTCCTCCTATATATGCAATTTTCATCCTATATATATGTGGAGTTCCTCCTATATATACAAAATTCCTTCCAAACATGTAATTTCCTCTTAAATATGTAATTTTTTCTTAGATATATGTGGAGTTCTTCCTACACATGCAATTTTCTCCTAAATATATGCGAAGTCCTCCTATATATGTGATTTTTCTCCTAAACATGTGATTTTCTCTTAAATACATGCGATTTTCTAAGTTTAACAAGATGTTCAGACATATTTTTATATGAACTTAGTCTAATATTTGTAAAGTTTTAAGGTTTCAGTTTAATAGAATGTTCCCACTTATTTTATGCAGATGTCTCCATTTTATGCATATATTTTGTGTAGACTTTCTCATTTTATGTGGACTTCCTCATCCTCGCTTATATTTTATATAGACTTCTTCATCCTTGCCTATATTGAAAATTTTATCTTTTAACGGTTGTTTCTCTCCAACCATTCATCAAATCATGGTGATTTTGGTGGCGTTGAAAAGCTAGTGTCTCAATTTATCTTTTTTTCTTGTTGTTTTTCTAGATTTTTGGTGTAATTGGCCACAAAATATCATAGAATAGACAGAAAAGGTGTAGTCGCGCTTATTCATCTCTTGTTTTAGGAACACTGTCTGGGCTTTATCTCATCACCCATTTGTCATTTTTCAGTGAATCAGGTGTTGTTGAAAAGGTATTTCTGTCTAGTTTTTTTTATATTTTTTTAAAAAATTTTTATTTGTTGGGTTGAAACAATCTCTAAAGATAAATTATTCGATTGTTCTAGTCTATAGAGTATGTTTCTATTCTTGTTTTGAAACTCAGAAACAGGAACCCTAGAGTGGTTTCAATTCTGACTCAAAACATGAAAGTTATAGTCCCGTGTCTCAACTTTTTAGCAACTATAAAAACACAAGTTTTAAAGATCAAACAAAGAGATGCAGATCTAAGAAGAAAGACGGTTTTGCAAAAACAATCACACATTTGAGAGAAAGTTCGCATATAATGGAAGTTTGCATGTGAAAAGGGTAAAAAGGTTTTTTTAAATATAGATATTTGCGATTTTAGACATGAGAAAAATATTAAAAATTATAGAGCATTTCAAAAAACATGTCAAATTAGCATTACAATATGATCATTTTTTATCTTATTAATATATAAATGCTTTAAGTGGTGTCATATTGGATATAATTAAGAAAGTTTATCAAAATGTTATAGATTTTAGCCCCAAATATGGATCTTGAATGACATTCAAGTATAAAAAAACATTTAAATTTTGGGTAATTTGAGAAAAAATAAGAATTCAGATTTTTTATATACAAATGCAAAAATCATAAATAAATCATAAAATCCTAAAATGCAAGAAAATAAATCACAAATAAACCAAAGAAAAATCAAAGAAAATCAAAGAAAAAAACCCTAATCAATGACAATCAAAGAAAACCCCCTAATCAATAAAAATCAAAGGAAAATAACCTTAATCAATGAAAATCAAAGAAAACCTTAATTGTTTAAAAAAAAAAACCTAAGAAGATCAAAGAAAAATCAAAGCCCTAATCAAAGAAAAAAAATCAAATCCCTATTCAAAGAAATTTAAAGAAAATCAACTATTCAATGAAAATCAAAGAAAAACCTTAATAATTAAAAAAGCCTTAAGAAGATCAAAGAAAAAAAAATCAATGCCCTATTCAAGAAAAAAAAATCAAAGCCCTAATCAAAGAAAAATAAAATCTCTAAAGAAAAATCAAAGAAGACCGAAAAAAAATAAAAGCCTTAATCAAAGAAAAAATCCCTAAAAAGAAAAGTAGAGAGAGAGAGATCACCACACCGATGGCCGTTGCTCAGGAGATAAAGAGTAACTAAGAAGGAAAAAAAATAATAAGAGAGAAAGAGAAAGAGAGAGCTCACCTCTCGCCTCGGTGACGTCTTCGCCGTCGGCCGTTGCACAGGGAAGGGAAGAGAGAGAGAGAGAGAGAGAGAGAGAGAGAGATGGTCGGGGAGACCCCTCCGATTTTTTTTTAATGCTTGTTCTCGGAGTAACAGGGAGGCTGGAACGGTGAAACACCTTTCCAGAGACGCTGCGGACGCACTCTCTTGTTTGGTGGCCCCAACATGATTTGTGGCTGCGCTATCCCAAATCACGCTGGGAACGGGTCACCAAACAAGCCCTTAGGGTGCATTTGCATCATTGCACAAATGCGGTCCCCTTGCTGTCCCGATCCTATACCAAAGTCACGAGTATTCTTAAGCTTATTTGCTTTCATAAGATTGAAGAACTGTTACATGCCAACAGAGAGAGAGAGAGAGAGAGAGAGAGAGAGAGAGGTTGTATTGATGAACCTCCATAATCCAGGAAACACTCGAAGCGTCATGTGAATTGTGAGACCAATACAGATCCCAATGAATCCATGAGTTGATGACAAAATCAGCAGACACAAGATGCTCAAAATGGCTACTGTAACCTGAAAACCAAGAACAATTTTCAATACATTACTAGTTGAATAAACATACAGACAATACCAAAATGAAATCTCCCAAGAGTATTCCATTTGTTAAAACATTCTTTTGGGACGTCCATTATATATATATATATATAACTGACCATGGAGTATTCTGAATAAGCAAAATCAGATGTGCCAAAATTGATTCCGTCAAACATAAAAGCAATTGAATTAATTGGTTGAGTGACTGTAACAAACTGATCATTGGTGTAAAGCCCAATGACATAGGTGAAGGCAACAAAAAAAGATCACATGATCTCGGGGGCCAATTTTAGTTCAGCCAGTATACTGCATAAAACAAGACCACACAAGCACGGTGGCAGAGAAGAGGATGACAGAATCTGACGATCCATATAACGTAGGCATTTCAACCAACCCTCACACAGGTGTTGTATTTGTATTGGTACTCGGTACTCCTGTGTCTGAGTCAATTGGGCTTCAAACTTAACCCGGCTCATTTTATCCATTTATGTAGTTTCAAGCTCGAAATAGAAAAATGTCTAGTGCTAATAGGGATGTAAATGAAGCATCTTACATGAGGTGTGCACATGGAATAGGAGGAATAAGGAAGAGGATGAAAAAGGGGTTTTCGGTAAACGGCCTACATCAAGGGGAATAACGTGCATGTATTTTTTTACTAGCAATGTTGTGCGTAGGTGCTGGGCTCCTATGGCCTCCCTTAGAGTAGCCGTTACCTTTCCAGCAAAACAAACACTGAGTTATGGGCCCATAACATTCTACAACTGACCATAAAATGTGGAATTGTAATTACTCATAATCCACTAGTTAAGCCCACAAAAAGAGACCTACTTAGTTTATGCATGAGACCCTATGGTCACAGGAGAACTGAATCATATACTGGATCCAATTCTTATACTAGATCTAACATCTCTCACTTGTCCATACGGGTCGAACACCCACATTATATCATGACCGGTGCATTATGTATTCTACTCGTAACTATACATACGCTATATGAATTTCTCTTTCATGATATATCCATATCGTGAGGTTACTCACAAACTAGGTTGTATTTTCATCGTATCATAAATTCTATCATAACCTTTCATAAATTCTATCATAACCTTTATTGTGTAACAATTTATTTCAAGTATTCACCATTTACTGCATGCTGAGTTATGCAATCCATAGTTCTAAAGAAAAAGGTAATTACTTCATAATGTGGGTCTCACATAGTCATGAGATTCTTGTGGCTCTTCCATGATCATATCATAGAACATCATCATGTCCACATGTACACTAGTGGAGTACTATAAAATTTATTAATTCATAAATCTATGATTTGTCAAACATAGCAAATACTCTCACTATCTATGTGCACTATCACATGTTGATCACTACCTAATCATTTTAGATCAGTATATCAAGATAGTCATATATGTGACTGACCATGTCGTATTTCATGCAAAAGCTTTAAAAGTATGAAAAATATCCTTTCATGCATTCATACAAGCATACGATAGGAAGCATTATTTATAATGATTATTTATCACCATATATAAATAAATATCCTCACATGCATGTGTAAAATTATAATTCAGCTCACTTTTTCAAAGTATTGCATTTAAGCAATATTTGCATTAAGCCACGACATCATGAGGTTTTACATACACTAGCTGGATTTTGTCTTCATAATATATCACCATCATGAGGATATTCACATACTAGGTTGATTTTTCATCATGAAGTAAAGCATAAATCTTTATATCCAAATCAAATTTGGATATGCATAAAAAATTATATCCAATGAGAATTATCCCGTTACCATTTGGATATGCCAAACATGAAAGCCAATTTCAAGGCTTTAATCAAACCACAAGCTTGTGAACCTATATGTTCAAATCCATTATCAAATCTACTCACGATCTAAATCCAAATCTATTAGATTTGTATAAGACCATATCCAAATGCGACTTTAGATGTTTTCATCAAGTCCAATACGATCCATATAAAATGGATCTCCATACAAGCTTAAATAAAATCATGGATCACACAGGATTTGACCATTATCCAAATCCATATCAATAACTATATGTTTCAAATGCAAATAGATCCACATTACACATCCAACATTCTTTTTATCTGGATTTATCTAGGTCAAATAAAGACCCATACAAAATATATTATTAGGTCCAATATCTGCCTTATTACTATCTAGATCTATCATAAACTCTGGATCAAATATGGATCCATATCTCATATTCGAGCATAACACTTATCTGGATCCAATCATAAATTTTGGATCAATTCTAGATCCATAACCCATATAAGGTAATTATACTTATCTGAATTCATCACAAACTGGATATCCCATATCTGAGAATTATACTATATGGATCCAACATTAGATTCATTCAATAAGAGACTATCCATGCATCAAACCATAACTGAGTATATATCATACTAAGAGCTTTGAGTAAAAAATTTCAAACTGGGTCTATTTAGATCCATTGAAGTTCAATAAGATCTAATAGCATTGCCTGAATCTAAACTCATTCAATTTGATCTATACTCAATCAATTTGATCTATCCAGATCTATGCAGATTCAACCAGATCTAAAATATTTTACTAGATCAAACCAAGGTTTGTGTCACCTTAATAGATCCAAACATCTGATCTAATACCGATCAGATCCAATCTTCACCCAAACTTTAGATCTAATGAATTCTGGTCTCGTTATACTTGATTCATATAAAACTAGATAAAAAAAGAGACATATTGGATCGAAATATAATATGATCCAAAACATGAACAAAATATTAAATCATATAAAAATAATATGCAAATATTTCAGGATTCAAGTCAGATGCATGTAAAAAAAAACAAACTCTCCCATATCAAGGTAGAGATCTAAAGCAGATTATATCTGGGTTCAAAAGAAATTTATCGGATCCAACTAGGTGTATAAGAAAATACCTACACTGAATTGATTCAATCTAGATCCAAACTTGTTCTAGATAAAACTCCGAGAGGTATTCTGCTAACCAGAAGCACTTTTCTGTAAAATTAGAAAATTTAGAAACAGTTTTGGGTAAAATAAATAATTTATAACATAATATCCATAAATTTTTGAGTTAAACAGAAAACTCTAGATGGTTTTCTGTAATTTTAAAAGGTTTGAGAACTATTATAAACAATATATCACCCTATCTCTAGTATTTTTCAGAGAGCAGGTCTGTTTATGAAATTTCTCAAAAAATAGAGGCCCTTGAAAAATAGGACACAAATGAAATAATCTAGAAAGAGTAGTTGAGTCTGGTAATATAACTTAAGGAGGGGGTATAACAAGAATTAATAAAAAAATAAAGAGGCAGAAACATAAAAATACAATTAAAGTGTTTAAACTAAAAAAATTTGAGTGGTTCTCAAATCTACCCAAACCTTAACTGCCTTTTTTTTTTCTTTCACCCTCTCCAGTAAAAAGGGGAGGCCTTTAGGGTTTCCCCCTTTTACAAAAGGTGGAAAAATCAGAAGAGGGGAGATGCCTTCGTTGTGAGTTTCGACAACCATCCGTCCGATGGACCGTAGGGTGCGGGACCTACACCACCTCTAGTAGCCTTGTATGGTGAGTGCCACCACCATCACCTACATAAGTGGATCCTCTGACAACACCACCTCTCACGATGGGGTCTTCGTTGCCCTTTGCATAGGCAACAAATCTGGAGAACTCCTCCGCCTGCCCAAGGCCACCACCACTCGACGAAGGAGGGGAATCACCACCACCTCCCGACGAACGGCCAGTCGAAGCCCCGCTGTGCATCGGCACCTTCAGCGCCCTCTTTCTCCTTCTTCGGCACCCGCTTTCCACTAGAGAAGAGCTCTATGACGTTGTTGTTGCATTCATCGACAACCCTCTGGCTGTTGTGCATGGACCAGGTATCCCAGAAGCTCACGCTCTCAGACAGAGATTCCTAGCCAGGATCCGAGTTCGACATTGGCGCCAGTAAATCAGTCGAACAGGCTTCAGAGGAGATGAGCAAGATTAAGGTATGAAGCCCCCCCACCCCCCCACCCCAATGTCTGGTAGCACCGCTGACCTATGAGTAACATGGTAATCTTCTAACCTGAGCACCACCATCGTCAAGGGGGTCTCCTCAGCTTCCAACTTCGGTAGTGTCCATCTAATGCCACCTCTCATAGGAGCACCACCGCCTTCGTTGTCGTCGCAGTAAGGGCAGATGTGACTCCTCCTCCTCTTATGCACAAAAGCGTAAACCATGACTCAGGCAGCGACGCTCCCCTGATATTGCTGCTGTAGGGAATCACTCTGGTAAGGAGCTCGAGATGAAGCCCATTTTTAAAAAAAATTTTACTGTGCCCCTCTTCAAGATGTTGGTTCCTATAGAGGTAGTATACCACCATCACCCGCTTCGAAAGTTGGTGCCTCGTCGGTGCCTCCGGCGATACCTTGGTCATCGTCATCTCTGTGCTCCTACCAAACCCTCATCGCGAGCCTCAGGTTCTCACCCAAGTAGCACTCCACCATGCTGGCGGGGCACGCCCTCTGGTCATGGTATGGCCACAGCCAGTTGACCAACATAGATCCTCAGGAGATGAGCTGCATCAGCACGGTTGAGGTCCTCACCCTTGCGTGGTTCACCATTCGCACCGAGAACTCCGTCGATGCTGCCTCGGTGGCCTCTTTTTGGTCATGCCTCCTCTGGTTTTCTGTATCCTAGCTTGGCAAGGGGAGTTTAAACAACCCCTCAGTAACTACCGTGCACACTGTATCCTAGCTTTGATACCGCTGAAGGATCTTACACGAGGTGTGCACAGAGAATATAAAGAATAAAGAAGAGGATAAAAAAAGGGTTTTCGGTAAACAACCTGCGTCAAGGAGGATAACGCACATGTATTTTCTCACTAGCAATCTTGTGTGCAGGCATGTGCTCTTATAGCCTCCCTTAGAGTAACCATTACCTTCCTAGCATAACAAACACTGAGTTATGGGCCCTCCACATTCTGCAACTAACCACAAAATGTGGAGTTATAACTGCCCATAACCCACTAATTAAGCCCACAAAAAAGAGGTCCACTTAGTTCATGAATGAGACCCTATGGCCACAGGAGAACTAGATCCTAGACTAGATCCAGCTCTTATACTGGATCCAACAATAAATGCTTAGGATTCACATTGGATATCTGATTGGTCGGATTTGGTAGCCAAAGTTGGATCCAATTAGGGGCGGCTCAAGAGAAGTTGAGGCCCTAAGCGAAGTCTCCAAATGAGGCCTTAATTTTTTTTTCAAATATAGCCAATATTTTGAATATCACACCAAAAAATACAATATAAACATTAAATGATATATTAAACTTTTTTTTTCACGAGATATTAAAAACTCACTTAAACTGATATCTCGTGTTTATGGCGCAAGTATTTTTTAACATAAACAACATTCAATGGCAGGTGTTGAATGCTGCATGACTGCCATGTAAAGCAACAAAAGTTGCATTGCAGTCCAAAAAACCCAATGCCACATGGGAGCAGCATTGATTGCTGCCCACCTTTGAAAAATGGTTTGTTATCCTTTGTATTTTTTGGAGTATAGACGACAATAATTATCATCGCATATATTCTTATTGACGATGATAATTATCATCATAAATATGTTATTATTTATAGTCTATTGATGACGATAATTATTGTCTTTCATATGCTGGCAATAGATTATAAAATGATCAACAAATGTCGACGATAATTATCATCATAATTTACCAAATATTTGTAATCTATTGACAACGTTAATTATCGTCGCCCATTGTATAACATCAATGATGATAAATATCATTGTTGTACTGTCTCTAATATTATGACCAATGATCATTATCATCACTAATAGTGTCTCTAATCCTATTGACAAGGATAATTATCGTTGTTCATATGTTGGCAATAGATTATAAAGATCAACAAATGTCAATAATGACAATGATCGTCGCCTATTGTTGTTGATGTCATTGTTGATGTTAAACTATCCCTAATATTATGGCCGATGATAATTATTGTCACGAATAGTGTAACATCAACGATAATAAAATATCATTGTTGATATTAAACTTATCCCTAATCCTATTGACGATGATAATAATTGTCGCAAATTGTTTAACGGGCAACAATGATAAATATTGTCATTGATGTTAAACTTATCTCCTAATATTATTGATGATGATACATATCGTCATCTATAGTGTATTTCTAGTGCTATTGATGATGAAAATGGTCATCGTCACTAGTTTAACATTAACGATAATAAATATCATCGTTGATGTTAAACTTATCCCTAATCTTATTGACGTCAATAATTATCGTTGTACATAGTATAACTTTAACTTATCCATAATCTTATTGATGATAATAATTATCATCGCTAATAGTATAATATCAACAACGATAAATATCATCGTTGATGTTAAACTTATCCCTTATCTTGTTGACTATGATAATTATCATCGCCAATGGTTTAACATTAACGACGATAAATATCGTTGTTAATGTTAAAGTTATTTTTAGTCTTCTCGCTAGAGGTTTCTTTCCCTTTTTCTTTTCGAAACCCCTTTTCCTCCACCTTCTTCTCACCCTCTGCCGCTGCACTCACCCCTATCCTCGCCGTTGTTGAACACCCTCTGCTCACCATTTGTCGGACGCCCCGCACTCACCATCGCCACTGCTGGCTGAAGCACAACGTCACTATCTCTGGGATCAAGCATTCATAAAAAGATTCTTGGTATCGCTATCTCCTCTCTGCTCTTCATCTCCTTGGCATTTAGCAAACTTCTCTCGGATCGAGCATTCACAGAAACACAGTCAATCAAGTGATGGTCTGACCCTTTCTTTCTCTCTCTTCGACCACTTTCACTCACCTTGATTTTCATGTGAAAACGACCTTCCTTGTTGTTTAATTGAAGATTAATGTTGTTGAGGGTTTGAATTTTGATGTACCACGATGGATTTGGATTTATGTGTGGTTTGTTGTAGAATTAATGACAAGAATTCGAATTCGAGGTCTTTCTTTTCTTTTTCCTTTTGCAAAAATGGTAGATATCTATGTTCTTCTCAACGATTTTTAATAGAATTAAGTATGTTTTTCTTATTTTGATGGGAAATAATGGTGTTTGTGGGTTTTGTACCGTGTTATAGTTGGCAAATGGGTAGTCGTATATGGTGTTTGCTGATGTAAAATGCTCGGTGTGTATGGGTTCTCTTAGTGAGTTCCATATTTGGTGGACATATGGTCATTTGTTGGATCTTTTCTTTGTATTTTTGTTGTAAAGTGGTTCATTTTCTTTGTTTTCAAGTCCATTATGACATTATTTCATTGATTTGTGATGAAAAAACATGTTTGTGTTATTGAATTGTTATTTTGCTTGGTTAGAAAATATGGGTTCGATAAATTTCATAGCGTTTAACCATTCCCTCGGGGCTAATTTTATTGGAATGCTTAAATTCAATTATTCATTTCTTGGTACACATATAGTTATTGATTTTGATGCCTTTACAACACCTGAGGATTGGATATGATCTTATCCTTCCATGTTAGATTAGATTTGGAAACCATAAATGAGGACGATGGTTATGAACATTAGCAGATTTCATGGAAGCTAATTGGTCATGGAAAACAAGGATGAAATAATTGAAAATTTTAAAAGTTGAACTATAAGAGATTTTATTTTACAATAAAATTCTTAGCAGGTTCAAGGCATATTATCTCTTTCATAGTAATTTTGACATGTATGAAAAATGTGATGCATCCCAAGAGGCCCCTTAAGGTGGAGGATATTGAAATGTGGTTCTTTTTAGCCTGGCAGGCTTTGCAATTCCTCAGTTTTTGGTCGCTAAGGCTCTCATTTTTTGTCTCTGTATAAGGCAGCATATTTTATCTTATTGATTCTGCTCACAATATTAACTCATATATCGTGCACCATTTATTCCTTGCTTGATCTCACTTTGTGATTAGGCCATTCTCCCTGGTCAAGAAATCTTGGATAGCATTGGTATCATAAGGATATTGATGGCATGAATGCAATCTAGAACCACCAGTTCTTCTCAATCTCTAAAATGGTGGCAGACTTGTAGATTGAGGTTTTCTTTGTGCAAAAGTTGGGAAGGACCGACTTTGATCTGAAATTAAACATGTTAATTTAGATATGTATTTCCCAGATATCATTTGATTATTTTTTTGGTTATGGAGTTTATACTTGAGAACTGATGAGAACTTTATCTATTTTACATTATCTCAAAAATATGTGCTACATATACTAAAATCTTTTCAAGGGTGTCCACCAGAAGTATATTGAATGACTGCATTCTTATAAAGACAAGGATCTCACATAGACAAGTAAATGTTTCTTAAAAAGGGGAATAGAGCCTACAATCTGACAACTTTGCACTTAAGTTTTCTCTCCCCATTTTCTTGCAATAGTAGGAATTATATATATGTGCACCCCAAAGTTAACCTCTACAAAACTTTTGGCAAATATCTTCTCTATGCTTAATTTAATTTATTGTACTATAGATAACAAGTGCTTGCTTTACTTTAGGTGCACTATGCAACTGTGACAAAATGGAAGTAGTAACTTAAACATTAGATCGACAATCAAATTAAATACAATAAATTTCTAAAAACCCTCAAATTCATAAATGTTCACCTTAATATGCATCAGATCTAAACTAAAAAAAGACATACAACCAATTATATAACACATACCATAAAGCACACAAATTTATGGTTATGTAGCTGAGTATTACTAGGTAGAGATTAAGGTAAAATTTTTGAAATTTATTCAAAATAAAGATAGAAGCAATAGATTTGGTTATGAACCCAAAATTTTGAAAAAAATACTGCTAAATAAGTAGGTGGCTGGCGTTGTTTGTGCCGACCGAGCTTGGATAGAGGTTTTTGGGTTATTTTTAAAAAATCTGACCCTACAGATGTGTTCTAAATGATCGATTTGCTAGAAAATCACACTTGGATCATGTTTTTTTTTAGAAAAAATGATTTTGTAAGCATTGAATATTTTTTAAAATTATAGACCATTGATTTTGAATCTTATAAAAACCTAACTTAGTGTATGATCAGATTTTAGAAAAAATAGAAATAATCTTATTCTTTTTGTCATATACTTACATGTAGTAGTTAAGACCTATGATTTGGTTTTTATCTCATTCTTCAATCTCTTTTATAAGTATGGTGAATTTTATCCAATATGTTGCTTCAAACTAGTGACTTAATTGATTTGTTTGATGCTTGTGTACTAGGGGTTAAAGGATGAATAAGATGTGGATTTTTTATATAAATAGATACATGCTCGAATACATAGACACAGTTCAGACATTTTGTAACCTATCCTGTAATCACATGGATAGCCATGGTAGGATCAAGTGTCCATGTGTGAAGTGTAAGAATATATTGTACTTGAAAGTAAATGTGGTAGACGTTCATTTGATACAGCATGAGTTTTATCAAGAGTACACAAATTGGATCTATCACATTGAAGCAAAGGTGTTGAGGGATGGGTATGGGTACGAGCATGCCAAAAATGGTGATGTGATCAAAGTCACTATGGACATTGATGATGCTTTGGATGAATTGTAAGATGACGTTTATATGGGGATACACATGTCTTCTAACCTCAGCCAGTCTTCTACTATATCGGGTTCAACAACTAATGATAACGAAGATAGATTATTTGACAAAATTGTGGGACTTGTCTTAGTGTAAACTTTATCCAGGATGTAAGAAGTTCTCAAAATTCTCTTTCATCATTAGGCTACTTCATTTGAAAACACTTAACAATTGGAGTAACAAGTCATTTGATATGTTGATTGACTTGTTAAGGGATGTGTTCTCTGAGTGGGTCGGTGTAACGACCTCAACTTATCCCCGTGAAAATTGATTTTTTTTAAAATAATTACGGAAACCAAAACCCAAGGATGTGGGGACTCATAGACTTAACAACTTTCAAACCACAAGTGATCTTTATATTGAATCAACCAACGAATAACCAACTTTATTAAGCAATAAATAAATGTCATAGAACAAAATTAAAATAAAGAATATAATTCAGAGCCATACTGTCCAGAAATATTAAAACTAGTCACGTGATCTCGCAGGCTCCCTGTGGCAGTCATTTACATCACTGAGCTCCAAGTCCTGAGAAAAATATTTGAAACACTAAGTAAGAACCAAAGATTTTTTGTACGAATTTATCTAAAAATCTAAACAGATAATAAACAAGCATAAATCAAATTCATGCAAAATATTCAGAGGAACATAAGAATAACAATCTCATAACTCATTTACCATTCAAGCATCTAAAAGCAAGTATCATGCAATAACAATTTCTCACATGAAATAAAACAAGTAAGAATGCATGAACTAATACAGAATAGTAAAGATGCATGATTCAATGAGCATGCATGAATAAATTATTAAGTTATTATCAGAGTTCTCTTTTACATGCATATCCCTATTAAATGCACATAATTTTTGTTTCACTTTTCATTAAACCCGCAGATACTCAAAATGGGCACAACAATTCTCGAAGTCCAAGATAGATTTCTAGTTGTAGCTTAACACACAATTTGTATTTTATTACTAGGTTTCACACTTGATTTTCGACCGATATAAAGAATCAATATCATCCATCGAAATATTAGAAATCAACATCTAATATCGGAACACTAAGTAAATCAATAATCACTGATGTCACTTTCTTGGTATACCAATAACAACACATGTATCACAACATCACTTACAGGCAAAGTGGTTGAAAACTCCCTAAAACCGTGGCCGGGAGGCGAACTACTATATCGGGTTCAGGGGCACAAACACACACAGAGTTTTAATATCCTCACAGTTTCTCTAAAACCGCCATCCAAGATTTTCAAACTGTGGAAGTGACATCCAGGAAGAAAATTAATTATACTGTTTATTTTTTTTATCTTTCTAATAAAAGTAAAGTTCACTACACGAACCGTTTTGCAAATCATCATGCAAAACCCAACACGGGACCTGACCTGTTATAATTTAGAAAGTCAATAATTTTAAAATGAATTTTGCAATGTATAAAACAAATCTTGGAGCAACACATGCCCCTGACCCACACAACCTACATTAGTTCACATCTGACCACCAATGCATCTTAAGCAAAATCCTCAATGAACATGTACCCACACAGTTATTCAAACATGTCCACAATGCACATTATTCATGCATAATAAGAATGTACATATAAAATAAATTGCATATGCATATGAACAAATGCTTACAACATGCATTTTTGTCATGATCTATCATATGTATAAATTCTGAAATAGGCACATGATCATATTCATGCATGTAATAAATTTTATGAATTTTCATGCGTAAGATATAAGCATAATAATCCAATGCATATCATAACCAATAAATACTTTTGTCATTCACATGCAATAAGTCTGGGCATACAACATTGCTCGAGATGCATAAGATAACTACCAAGTCATAACTAGGCTGCCACAATGCATGGGACAACATTAGTATGTTGTTGGAACCAAAAGTAGTGGACAACGAATAATGTTGTACATAAATGTGCAGCATTGTTCTGCCCTACAACAACCCACCAAAAACAATTAAACCACATGAATAATGATGTTGGGCAGACCTTACACGAGTAAGCTTAATCGCCAAGAATCCAAAAAAGTTGATTTGAGTAGTCGGTTTTGGAGGACCGACCCCCAAGCAGTCAGCCAACACACTTAAAGTGGCCTGGACAAATCTGTCCACACTATGTGTATCAGCAGATTGGTTCAGATCTGCAGGTGCACATAGCCGACATTGCCCATGTGTGTGTGTGTATATATATATATATATATATATATATATATATATATATATATATATATATATATATAACTAGCTGTTGATCTATCCATGACAGCAAAAAGGGCAGGACTGACCTGATTATCAATATGCAGTCCGAAAATTTCAAAAGAAAATACAAAATAGGATTTGCGACAGTTCAAGAGACATTATAAACAAAACCAGTTTAATCAACTTAACTGCATCCAAATACAAAATTGATATAAAACAATTTATAACAACCAATAAAATTTTGGCATAACATGTACAAATGACAATCAATCAAACATGGCCATGACAACAGTCAATAGAAGAAAACAATAGGCTACAAATGCATGGTTGGTGCACAGTCATACCAGCCATCACATGAAGAAAAATTAAAATGCTAGAAAATAGCTATGATGCAAAGTTATGCTAGCAGTCACATGGAAAAACCACAGTATGCTGAAAATCAATATGTTGCACAGTCATAACAGCAGCTATGAACAGAAAGATAACACACTGGTAAAAACAAATCCGCTGCAGGTCGATGCAACATATTTTTATATCATGTGTTAAGCTGATGATTGTCGGCTAGGAATCAGATTTGATATAATCTTATCAGACCTGATTCCAGACAATAATCTGACCAGAAATACATCAGTTTAGTAACAATTCACGGCCAGCATATCAGCTCAGAATATTAGTTTAAAAAAAATAAGTTTAATGACAGTTCATAGTATAGTTTTAACAAATCAGATTCTCATTATCACAACCCATATATCCAACCAATAAATAGTATTGATAATCACCCTACCGATTCATTGACAATCATAAGGAATACTTTGCAAAGTCTAATAACAGACATCAAGGCATAATCATATATAATTTTTTTTTGAAAGATAGCAATCGTGTATATGCTAAAACAAAAATCACATAGCTTGCTTTAGATGCAATAACCCTAACTTAGCAACTACATGATTCACATGCATATTCTCATGAACATGAACAAAAATATCGAAATCTATCTATATACTTTTTTTTCCTTTTTTTCTCATGTTAAAATAGAATCATAGGTATCGACAAATCTGGGAGTATGTTCACATGTATTTCCAGATTTGTACATATAGAGAAATCGATAACCACCAAGAAAATCATGCATATATATATATATATATATATATATATATATATATATATATATATATATATATATATATATATATATATATATATATATATATATATATATATTCAAGTCCAGATTTCCCATTTTCCACTAACAATCTCACATAAACCTAATTTAGCCTATTTCTTTCTTTCTAGATCAAAAGAGGAACCCGTACCTTCGATCAGAGACAAAAAAAAAGTGAAAAAACTTCGTCGGATGCTCGGAACGGAAGGAGATCATATTCCTTCCTCCTCTTTTTCCTTTCTCTCTTTCTTTCTTTACTTTCTTTTCCCTTCTCTCTCTCTCTAAAAAATGAAATCTAGAGAGAGAGATGAGTTTGATCCATAAATTTTTTTTTTGGTCTTCTAGAGAGAGGGTGGCATCCCCTCTAGAGTCCTTCTATAGAGGATAGCTCTCTCTCTAACTACTTCTATTTATCATCTTATTATCTCTTATTTTATTTTATTTTATTTTTAACTAATTTGGGATATATATAGTTAGAGTTCTACCAAATGTGAAAATTTTCCTTTATTCAGATAATTAAAATTTGTAATTTATTAATTAATATATTTTATTAATTATTTATTATTTAATTATTAAATAATAAATTTTTAAGAATGTTCCAGAGGGCATCTCACCTCTCTGGGAGTCTTCTTAACATGAAATTTCACTCAATTTAACTTTTTAATTGAATTTAAAACTTTTAAATTAGTTGGACTTGGATTTTAGATCCAGATCCAAGATCCAAATTTATATTCAAAATCTATATGAATATCAACCTAGACTAGATCCTAATTAATATGGGTCTTGGATTGGGTCCAGATTCATATCAACTTGGATCAAATAGATCAAATCTGATCCGATCCAATTCAGAAAGGTCACATCGCGGTAGGTTATTTTTTAAAAAATATGATTTTTGGGTCAACCATAGCCCAAATTTAGAAAAACAAAATATCAATGTTTTCAGAATTCTGATACGCATCTAATGATATACTACCTGATTTTTGCCTCCGAATTTCGCCTGAATTTAACCCGAATGAAGAAGAATAAATATGACAATTTTGATATGCATAAGTCTTCAGGCTTGTGGCACCCCTGCCTAAAGTTAGAATTAGTCACTAAAGTCTTAGAACATTTATGAAAGTATCACATTTTAAAGTGTTTTTTGAGAGAAAAGAAAACACTATTTTTTGAGAACTCAAGTTTTATGAATTTTATTGATTATTATATTTATCATCGAAAAATCTAAACCCACATTTAAAAACTTCATGCAAAAAAAAAACGACCCCTCTTGGAGATATTGCGAGACCAATATTGATTACTATGGTTAGAAACTTAGAAAACTTATGTGATGCAATTCAATAGGGATGTGCATGAAATCGTTCAATGAATTGTGGACCCATTGACATTGACACCCCTACATAGGGGTGTCAACAGGTCTGGTTTACCCGGACCCGAACCAAACCCTATAGGGTCCGGGTATAGTGATAAATAAGAAGACCCGATTAAGGCCTGAGTCTGGACCCGAAGGTCCGATTAATACATGAACCCAGGTATAGTTTGTAAAATTTTATATCAGACCCGGACCCAACCCAAGTTCCAATTAAGACCCACAATTTTTCAATGTAAAACTGATGAAAAAATATGGTTTTACCGGGTTTAGTTCATGTAGTTCTTATAAGTTCCGGGTATGGTTTTTCTTATAGTGGACCCAATTAGACCCGGGTCCGGACCCAATACCATACCCAAAAATCTGGTCCAAGTCTGGTTCCACCTGGGTATGAACCAAACCCCACCCGTTGACACCCCTACCCTTACAGATACCCTCTATTCGTGCTCGACTAATTTATGCTTAATCAGTTGTCATGGCTAGGCTTGCCAGTTACATGCAAACCATACAAATGGATGGGATTTGATCCAGATCCAACAGAAAATCTTGGCATGAATTCAAGTACCCGACTAAAAAGAGTCCAAACCAAAAAACAGATTCAGCGTCTGTGAAGATCCCTATGCCAAAATAATAGATTGGGTTTGGATCAGAGGCCTGTCATAAAACTGATCCGTATGTACCTCTACAACAGGGAAGAAGTTCAAATTTTAATACAATTTTGGGTAAAATGTGTCGAATCTTGGTCAGATATTCAGTCCGGGTTAGTTGTACCAAAACTAGACCTGGTAACGGATAGCTTTGATTCAACTTGCCCGACCTAATTAGATAGTAGCCCAAACACCATTTAGGCTCCAGGCTGGCTCTCTCTCCAGTCTTATCAGGTTTGGATCAGATACAGTGACAGTAAGAGACCGCTGTGAAATGGTCCCGGATCTGATTTTGACAAGGACCCGATACTGACTACTATTTGGACAAGACAAGGCTTGCTCAGTGAACCAACTTGAAATCATCAACAACTTGCAACTATTCAGAATTACGTCACATTTATCTGGAACTAGCAAATTGCCAAGCATATGATTTTATCCATTTTACTTATTTTAGAAATGAAAATCCCAATTATTTTATTGGATAATTTTTTATAAATTAAGCTTTCCTAACAGTTGCTTATTTTAGATTACGATGTTGTGTTTATATTTAAAAAAATAGAAACTGTGAGACAAAAATGACGTATTTTAAAAAATGCCCCACAATTAAACAAATATGCCAAATGGACAATATTGTAGGTTTCCAATTTTTTGTGCATGGTTTTACCCATGCAAATGCAATTTTTTGACTTTTGCACGTCACGACACTAAAATAATACACCCATAGAACTCGTCAATAAAGAGGTTGTGATATTTCAAAAAGATTGCAAAATTCTAAAAAAATTGCGAAACTCGTGACGAGTTTTAAGCGATCACCTACGAAAATCGCAAAATTTGCAGAAGTTCGATGATTGCAAAATTGCAAACGAGTATCACATGGCACGTTGAAAAAAACCGATTAAGTTTTGCAAAAGTCCGTACCTTGCGAAATTTTGAGAATATCACATGAAGTACTGCAAAATTCTGAAATATTTGCGAAAGTCTGATATTGCAAAATTGCAACAAGTATCGCACATCGTGTTGCGAAAATACCTTTAAGTATTGTGGAAATCCATAATTTATGAAATTCTGAAACAACATCATACGACGTATTGCAAAATTATGAAAAAATTGCGAAAGTCCGATATTGCAAAATTTCTTATTCGCATCGCACCAGTATTGCGATTTTGTTTTTCTTGCAAAATTTTGTCTTACACAAATGACACTTCATTTTTCAACACCTTTTTCGCATCTGGATGCCTTATTTTTGCAACCCTATGGTTCATGTGGTACCCAATCCTTTCGACGATCTTCTAATGATATTCTGACGATATTCAGGTGAATATTCTAGCGGATAAATATGCAGATTTTGTATTATGAATGTGGATGACTATGCAGAATTTTTACTATGCAAAGTTGAGAATTTCGCACGTACCTTGCAAAGTTCCTTTTTGATTTAAAAGAATAAACAAAAATCCGCATATACCTTGCGAAATTTCTTCTTGGTGCAAAAAATCATTAGTTAAAAATGGGGGTGTCAACGGGTCACATTTGGTTTGGACCCAGATGAAACCATACTTAACCAAATTTTTGGGCATGGTGTCGAGTCCGGACCCGGGTTTAATCAGGTCTACTATAGGAAAAACCATACTTGGACCCGATAAGAATTACATGAACCAGACCCGGACCATACCTTGTAAAATAATATTTTTATCGTTTTTACTTTGAAAAATTGCAGGTCTTAATCGAAACTCAGGTCGGGCCCAAGTTTGGTATAAAATTTTACAAACTATACTCGTGTCCATGTATTAATTGATCCTTTGGGTCAAGACCCGAGTTTTAATCGGGTCTTCTTATTTGTCACCATACTTGGACCCTATAAGGTTTGGTCCGGGTTGGGTCTGAGTAAACCAGATATGTTGACACCCCTAGTTACAAACACATGTTTATTTCCTGTTATATATACATTATATACAATTGATTCTCATAAACAAATTAATCACCTGTTACATAAACAAAACATATCAAACAAAAAATAAGGTCACACCTTCATTCCTTTTTATATACACAATTCATTCTCATAAATAAATCAATCACTTATTAAATACACAACACATAAACAAATCAATCACCAATTATATAAATAATTCATTATACTCAAAAAACAAGAATCAAACAACTTTATTTCCTGCTATATACACAATTCATTCTCCTCAAAATACAAGAATTAAACAAGTTCATTCTATGATATATATACAATTTATTCATAAACAACTTCATCACCTCTCACACACACATATAACATAATAAAATTCAATTAATATACATAAAAAACTCAATAATATACAAAGTTTAATTAATATACATAACAAAATTTAATAATATATAAAGTTTAATGATATACACTATAAAATTCTTTGTCAAACTACAAATCATTGTTCATATCACTTTAGGTGGTCGAATAGCTCCTTGTTGTAATTTTGTAAATGAGCGATAAGAGCACCTTGATGGTTAAACATTCCTTTATCCTGACAATTTTTTCTCTTAAACAGACTATTTTTATATCTACCCCGGTAGCACTTATTGTAGCCTCAACTTCCTCATCGATATGGACCTTATCTCTCTCTTTATCCATGTGTACATCGACCATAGATTCTCTGTTGATGTCTTTCACATCATCATACCAGTCTTCCAGTTCGTATTAAAACAAAGTGAAGCAATCCTTTTTCTTATTCTTCATTATTCTATGGATTATTTTACTAACTATTCTAGGGTGACGGGGTGTTTGCTGAAGAAAGTCAAACTGTTAGACCACTCAGCTGGATAGTTGTTGCTCAACTTCATTCATGTTATGCAACCAAATATCACTCCTTGTGAGGTTTCTCACATGCACAACCACGTCGTCACGATCATCATCTACCAAGTCTATCTGGGGGCACCATGTTACCTAGAACATAACAAACATCATGAATACCTCAAACAAAACAATGAACACCTTCAACAAATTATTTTAAAAAAACTTACATGTGCTTCAATGATGTTCTGTAATTGTGCCTTCTAATAGATATTAGGACCCAACCCCCTTTGATCATTTCTATCATCTTCGTTAAATGTTTGTCTCAACATTGCAGCACATAAAAATTCAGAGAAAGAGTTATGTCTCAATGGTCTTCTAATAGATATGTGCTCCCATATTGAAACCAGTAAGGATCAATACAAGGATTAGTAGCACATCAACAATTTATAGATAAGGAATGCAAAGAAATATCAAATAAAAAATATGAAAAAATGGATACCTCTAATAAAACTACCATGCCTGCAATATTTTTTCTGCCAGTTTTGCACTAAGAAAAACCTACATACATGTGTACAAGAACAACAACTTTCCTTGCATATTTATCGATAGAAGTCAATGGTTGCAACAATTTCAAGTATGATCCATGCATCATCTTCCAACTAGAGTCAATGAATAAGCATCTACCAAAAAAGTAGCAAGAATGTTCGGATGTCATTTTGTAGATTTTTTTCGCCTTTTCTTCCAAAAGTCCACAACAGCTTCCCACCAAGACTCTTTGTCAATATGGGGTCATAGTGGTTCCTCAACCATGATAACTTAACTCAGCATCGTCCCACGCCTCATCGTTAGCATATATGAGAACACGACCCAAATCCTTGAATTCTCTCCATCAAAGTCCAGTCAATGACTTTCCATGGCACTTCAATATGGTGATTCATGTCACATCCTCCAACATAATCATCATCTCAATGTCTCCAAAATTGAATGTCTTTGATGACGGACTTCAAAATTGCATAATAGAATGTACGAGACTATGACTGATGTTCTATGGCATGATCTTCAAGAATTTTTGGAAATGCATATAATCCAGTAAATCCTTATGAGACATCGTCAGTGCTAGAAACCGTGAGTGTGCTTTATGCCAGAAGAATCAGTGTATGCAGGGTAGTGGATGTTGATGTGATTGTTGCATGCACATGCACATATTCAATAGTTATAATATTTTCACAGGTTAAAAATGCATGTAGACAAATACACAAATAACCACATGGCTATGCATAGCATGCATGATGCATATACACAAACTATTGCTAATTATACAAAGTGCAAAATAAACATGATTTAGTAGATTAAGAACATGTAGATTATTTGAAGGGTTTTTAATATTTTCCTTAAATCTGACCATACATATGCATTATACATGCTTGATTTTATAGGAATTAGCTCTTGAATGATCTGATTCTAATATTCAGTTAGGTTTTTATAAGGTTTAAAAAATTGATGGTCTAAGTTTTTCTTAATTATTGAAAGCTTTAAAAAAACATATTTTTCATAAAAAAATATGGTATAAGTTTTGTTTCCTAGTAAATCAATTGGGCCGAACACATCTCTATGGTCAGATTTAAGAGATACATTAGAAAACCTTATATATATATATATATATATATATATATATAGAGAGAGAGAGAGAGAGAGAGAGAGAGAGAGAAAGAGAGAGAGAGAGAGAGAGAGGGAGAGAGAGAGAGACGAATCAAAGATATCAACATTATGACAAGTTCAACAGACGTTGAAACCGGCGAACAAAACACACAGGACCCAGACCGACAAAAAACACATAAGCCAAAAAAGAGAGCACAAAATATAAATCAGAAACAGAGGCGATCAGTCCGGATCCGGGAGAGGCCTTAGCGGCAAGTGGCACCGAAGATCAGGTAGATAGATGCGTAACGAGGCGTATACATCCGTCAGAATATAATTTACTAACTTGTTGAAATTAACCAAGATCTGCCTGAAAATAGCATTATTGTGCGACATCCAAACAGCCCACCAGGAAGAAAGCAACCAAGTTCTTCAAATGATCCACCAACTTTTACATCTACGAACTGGCTGGGTCCCCACAAGAGGTTCACAACGAAAGACTCCTGACACATGCACACTACCGACTTATTCCAAGTAACCTTAAAGATATTCTGAAAGACCTGACATTCCCAGAATAGGTGCAACACAGATTCTTCGGCCCCCTCGTAGAGAGCACATTTACTCACAATACAGAAACCTATAGACTTGAGGAAGCTATTCGTCTGCACCCGATCTTGCAAAATAAGCCAAGCATGGAAGCGCTCTCTCAGAGGAGGACTTTGCCTCAGATAATCCTCGTATGGAACTGATTCACACCTGCCGGAAGGAGAGAAAGGTAGGTGTCTCTAGTGCGGAAGGAGTCGTTTAGGGTGATCGCTCTACAAAGAAACTGGATCTTAGCGACGTTGTCGCCCTCACCACCCCATACAGCAGACCAAGCTTGAATCCACAATCTACGCAGATGCGAGAGAGGCGACCTAATCGTACGCTAACCCCCAAACAAAGACTCCACTTATTCATACTTAGCCTGAAGGAGATTTGCACAAGGGGGCCCTAGTTGGTGTGCAAGCCAACTTTGCTTAACAACCAAAAAAATACTTCTTAACCTAGATTCTGAAATCCCTAACCCCCCTCTATTGTGTGGCAGCCTTATAGTGTCCCAACCCACAAGGTGACGCTTTTTATTGTTACCTTGCCCAGACCACAAAAACTTGGTCAATAACCCAAAGAGCTTCTTATTGATCCCCATAGGCATAAGAAACATAAACATAAGAAATTCTGGCATCACATTTAAAACATGCTTGATGAGGGTAAGTCTGCCAGCAATCGAAAGGTAGGAGGCTTGCCAGGTCGAGATTTTAGTTTGAACCTTTTGTAGAGTGGTGTTCCAAGCAACTGATGGAATTTGTGAGAGCCGAAGCGGCAGACCAAGGTAGGAGAAAAACTTATCCGAAGTGGCACACTGAAAGATCTTCTAACTGATGGCCTGCATTTGTGGAGGAACATTGATCATGGACATGCAACACTTATCATTGTTTAGCGAGAGGCTCAACATCGATAGGAAAAAGAGGATGATAAGCTTGACTCTTAACATTTGTTGGATGGATCCAACACCGAAAATAATCATGTCATCGGCGTAAGTAAGAATATTGCTCTGGAACCCCTGAACTCTGAGTGACTTAATAAAACCACACCCCACGGCCCTCTTGAGCAAGACCACAATGCCTTCAGAAACGACGTTAAAAGCAGAGGGGACAAGGGGCATCCTTGCTGAATACCACGCCCAACCTTGAACTGCTTACCACATGCCCCGTTAATCTGAACTTGGGATTGTGCATTAGTGACCAACTCACACACCCAATTAGAAAAGCGTCGACCAAATCCAAAGTTCTCCAACATGTGAAAGATGAAAGGCCAGTGCACCGAGTCATACGCTTTGTGGAAGTCAAGTTTAAGAGTAAATTAAGGCCTCACGCTGGACTTCAGGGAGTGAACCACCTACGTGACCAGAATAAATGAATGTTGCAGCCGTCTATGGGGAATGAAGGCAAATTGAGCATCTGAAAAAATCTGATTAGCGACAGAGCGCATCCTGGTAGCCAATACCTTGGCGATGATCCAATAGATTCCCCCTAAGACAGAGATAGGATGGTACCACGCTATGTCCATCGACGTAGTGTCTTTCGGAATAAGAGAAACAATGGTCAGGTGATAGATAGACGACAACCGACTGTTGTGGTGAAACTCAACGAACATACTCAGAATATCACCCTTAACACATGTCCAAAAGGTGCGATAGAAGTCCATAGGATAACCATCAAAACCAGAGGCTTTCCACCCGGACAAAGCTGTTACTGCCGCAAAGATTTCCTCTTCAGAAAAAGACACCTACAAAGACTTGGATAACGGGTGGTCGATGCACCGAATGAAGTCCATACCCATCGACCCACCGGCCGAGGGGTTTCCGGCATAAAGCTTGATGAAGAAATCAGTCACCGCTGGTAAGACCTGATCTCTCGAATGGTAGACACCTTCAATGCAGATGGAAGGAATTGCATGCCTATGAGAGGCAACAGAATAAAAAAAGCTAGTATTTTCATCACCTACTTTAAGCCAAATAGCACAAGACCGTTGCCTCTAGCGAATCTCCTCTTTCATGTGCCACGACCATAATAGCATAGTCAGCTCTGCGGGTCTAGCATTTAGGCTGGCAATACCGGAGCTCAATAGGGAGTTCGAGTCTGAGAGAGACTGGTGGATCGACAACAGCTCGTGCTCCCAATTCTCCAGATGTTGAAATTTACTGATATACCCCGAGATAAGCCATGCTTTGATTGCTCGAGACAAGCGGCGACACTTAACCACAGAACGAGTAGCCGCCCTAACTGCGGTGCACGAGGCACACCAAGATAGACGGACTACAAACTCAAAGTTTGGCTCCGTGATCCACCATTGATCAAATCGAAATTTGATGTGGCGAGAAAATCTATGCCCCCATTGGATGACCAACTGACTATGGTCAGAGACAGACGGAGGGAGAAGATAAACAGAGAGGTCATTTAGCGAGGCCAGTAGATTCGGGGAGACGAGCACATGGTCAAGCAAGCAGTAGCACGAAAGAGATCGACAATTGGACCAAGAGAAAGCTTCACCACGATGCAGAACAGAATACAACTGGTTTGATTGAATGAAATTTTGGAACCCAAGCATAGAAGTCGAGCATGAGATATGATTACTCAAGTCGAAGGAGGACAACAGGAAATTGAAATCGCCCATGATGAGGTGCTGGTCCCCGAAAGACAGAAGGATCCTATTCATGTCCTCCCAAAAAACCTCCCAACGGCTCGGGCAGTGCAGTCTGTACACCATGGTGACCACTGCTAGCATCGGCTTAGCCGGAAGAGGAATGACGACGGATAGAGAAAATGTGCCTTCATCAAGCTGGTAGACTCCAAGAGACGGCCTCCTAAGGACAATGATACCGCCCGCAAAGAGCAATGATGGCTTGAAGAAAGAAATTGCACCACGCCAGATCTCAGAGACTACTAAGCGATGAACCTCTACCATCTTGGTTTCACAAATAGCGACAAGGTCAGGATTTTTCTTTCGGATTCAACTAGCAAGAAACATGCGCTTTTGAGGGCAATTCAAGCCCCTAATATTCCAGCATAGATTCTTCATGTCAGGAAATTAGGAAAACCCCGCAGAGAGCGGATCCGCGCAGAACGCCTTGGAGATACCCCAAACTGAGATGCAGAGACCTTTGAAGATCGTCGCCTACCCCTAAGGGAGGTGCCCTCCCACCCCGACGGAGAACTCCCCCCGGTCACAGACGAGGACGACGAGGAGACTGAGGGAGGACCAGAGGCACCAACGTCCACCAAAGACAAATCCTCGACGATATCAGCGAACGACTCCCTCATCAGAATAGAGATGTTGTGCAACTACGACTGAGAGAGCGAGAGATGAAGACGCCGAGCTGCTACATCCACTGAACAACCCAAGAAGGAAGATAGGTGGTTGCATTGGGAATACAGATCGACCACCAGAGATGGTGGCTGAACAGGAGGGACCTCTCGCCCAACGAAACCTGACTCCCCAAATGGATGTAGCGCGGTAGAAGATGAGTGGGGTCTAATAGTTGCGAAGAAAGGGGATGGAGGGATGAAATTGCATGAAATCTGACATAACGGAGAGGTGCAACAACTATCACCGATAGCCGACACCACAAACGAGGCACCCTCTTCGAGCAAGCATCGTATCCTAGGCGGCGCCAAATCACCAAGCAAACGTAAATAAGATACCCCCGCAGATACTACACACGTCGAGAACTGAGTCGATGATTGAGGAAAGCACACCCGACCAGAGCAAACCTCGAGAGTAGGAGAGGCGCCAAAGCCCATAGCCCTAGAAGCCACTGAGACACCAAAGCCCAGAACCCTCTACTCCATCGTGGTAGAAACCACCAATACTAAAGGCAAGGATGAATCACACCAACTAAACAGTCGTCGATCCCCCAAAAACCAGTGGGGGGGGGGGGGATCGAAGCATAACAGACCTGATAACACTGCCAGCCCCACTGCAATCGAGCTCGACAACTCGGGAAAGGTCATCGAGAGGGAGGGAAACAAAAGGAAGAGAGCCGCGAACGCCACCCCTCAGACGAGCCTCAGCTTCTCAATTGACTCGGGGCGCCCCCCAAAGGCAACAATCAATACCGACTATTGTGTCCACCAAATGATAGGCGATGGTAGGAGAAAGCCGCATGGAAACTGAAAGGGGCAGATAAAAGTTGCATGCAGACCCCAAGATAGGATGGATAATAAGCTGCAACGGATAAGCCGACACACGAAGCTGAGGACCACCATAGAAAACAATACCCACGGGTGATAAAGCCTTGAAAGGCGAGCGGATCGCAGTCTGCGACCCCTCAGAGATCTCAACTTAGCACGAGAGCCTAGCAACGAGCGAAGATGACGCCACCAAGGCCAAAGACAGCATCGAGCCTTGAGCAACACTAAACCCACGCACCCTCCCAAGGCAAGAACAACGAGCATGAGGGCGAGGGAAAGCAAAGGGGAAGCCCACCATTCCCCTGGCCTCAAAGATGCCTCGGGTAGCAGAAAAAGGGTTAGGGAAGGATAAAAAACGCCTGCTAGGGGAAATCATAACACCCTCGAAACCCACCGAGCACCTGGGCGACCTCCCAGACTTGTAAAAAACACCGAAAGGAGACCCCGAACATCCGATAACATCACACGAGGGCGTTGGGACATGCAGGGTGTCGCATGAACCAGGAGGGGCGAAATGTGCTAGAAAATCACCGGGCCGGACACGACTCGAACCAAGCAAAAATTGCTTACCCGTGAATGACATCGGACACGCCAGCGCCGAAAGCGTTGGCACCCAAAATGACCCGATCTTGATAGCCAGGGCGGAAGAGGAGGGATCCTGCAGTTTGAAGATCCTCACCCAAGGCGAGAAAGAGGCCTTGCATCGCGAGCTCTTAACCTTGGACGAAACCTGATCGCAAGGAGGAGGGTGGCCGATAACACCAGAGTGCCTGCATACCCGGTGGTGCCTAGAACGAAAGGGCGAGACACAATGAAGGCAGGTGCAACGATTACGAAAATTGAGCGTCAGACAAGCGACACACCACCAGTCACCCGGCTGAGCCTGGAGGAGACGCGAACTAGAAAAGCTCCTTGAGAAGGACCGCTGCCAGGAAGGTGAAACCTCTTGCCAATCGTGGGAGCTGCCTGAAAGCGGAGAGCAGCGATAGAAAAATGAGGCTCAGAGACAAGCACCAACAGAGCAAGCCTGAAGTGCTTCAACCCTGACGGCCCGCATGAAGCGACGGACATCTCGAGGAAACAGCGAATCGGAGGCCAGACAGGAATCGAACACCTTCGAAAGGGAAAGAAACAAGCAGAACGATAGGCGGAACGGGAGGGCAACAAGGACGCCTCGACGATGCAAGGCAAAAGTGATCCCCCATTCGTTCAAAGCCTCTTGGATTGAGGAAAGCGGTAGTTAGTTGGATCGCAGAGAGAATGAGGGGCATAAGCCCCAAAAGAGGGGGGAAGGGGAGGGCATTGGGCCAGGCAGGAAATTCACGCGAAACCCATCTCTGAAGAGACGAGAGAGAGGGGGCAGATAAAGAGATAACAGAGAGAGAAAGAGAGGTCGAGAGAGAAAAAAACCTTACATGTAGAGTCTCTGTGGTTGTGGCTGGTGGGATACCGCAAGGAGACACAGGGCGATGGCACTGAAAGAGTGGTTGTGGCCTGGTGGGCGATGACGTCGAAAGACCGAGACCTCGGTTGTTGGGACGAGGGGCGAGGGGGAGGTCCGTCCGAAGGGAGATCAAGCAAACAGTCCTTCCATCTGTGCGGGAGATGGCGCCTCCGGGGCCCGGGAGCGTGATGGTGGTCGTTGGAATTGTTGGTGGAGGTTAGAATCCTTGACGAAAAGTCATCGGAACCCCGAAATCCTTGAAAAAGGTCGACGGAACCCCGAGAGAGAAAGAGACTCTAGCTTCTGCAGCCCGTCTATGAGAAAGCTCAGGGGGCGATGAGCAGAAAGGAACCTTCTGTTGGAGCTGATGAAAAGCCCCCGTTGGACAGAATCAAAATCAGCAAAAGGGGGGGGGGGTCAGGATATGAAAGGAACAGCGGAGGAGCAGTCGATGAGCAGCAGACCAGAGGAGGAGTAGGGTTTAGGTGGTTCAGGAACGAACATGGGGAGGCATTTGGCAGGTAGCGAGGGTTGCAGTGGCGGAGGGGGAGGGTGTCAGTGGATAGTGAGGGTTTGAGTGGCGGAGGAGGTTGGTGGGTATCGGGGTTTCAGTAGCGAAGGGTGAGGGTTTCAGAGAGAGAGAGGTTCGATCATTTGGGAGGGAGCGAGGGTTTCAGAGAGGGAGATAGAGAGATGGACCATTGGGCTTCAGAGAGAGAGAGAGAGAGAGAGAGAGAGAGAGAGAGAGAGAGAGAGAGAGATGGGAACCTCATCAATGAAACATGCTATTGGATTTTTGACGTTTTTTGCAATTCCAACCCCATAGATGTATTTAGAATGATTAATTTACTAGAAATCAACACTTGGATCATGCATTTTGGATAAAAAAAATAGTATTTGGATCCTCAAAATTTTATGAAATTTGTAGACAGTTGATTTTTGAAACCTTATAAAAACTTATCCTTGCATCGGAATCAAATATTCCAAGAACTGATTCTTATAAAAACAAGCATATGGATCAGATCTGTATAGTCAGAATATTGGAAAAACATTGAAAATCCAATAGCATGTTTCATTTAGCACCATCCCCATTTAATAGGTTCTCATCTCTCTCTCTCTCTCTCTCTCTCTCTCTCTCTATATATATATATATATATATATATATATATATAGTCACCACAATATGAGAATTATCATGTGAACCACAATTTTTATGATTTTTTTGTTCTTTTCTCGTAAATCTAAACATACGGATGTGATCTACATGCTTAGTTTTATAAGGACCACCTCTTGAATCATGATTATCATGCATAAACTAAACTTTCTAAGTCTTTAAAATCAATGGTACATATTCTTCATAAATATTTAAGTATTCAAAAACCATATTTTTAATAAAAAATACACGATCCAACACTTGATTCCTCAAAATTTTACCGTGTTGAATACATCCGCATGGTTGGAATTGCAAAAAACATTAAAAATGCCCATATTTCCAGTGTGTGTATAAAAGAGCAGGGATCATCCCACCTTATGTCAATCGTTCCTGAGCTAAATCCAGCCGAGTTACGGGCGACTTGATTCAGTAACCAGCTACCGGAGAGGTGTAATTAACAATATAAAATTACGAGTTAGCAGTAGAGTTAAGTAGTCCCTCTATTTATCATCAATGGTTCTTTATCCTCAAGAAAGAGCAGTGACATGGTTATCCACAAAAACTTGCCTTCAATGTTAAAACTCCTCTACACATGGAAAAACTCGATTGTTCATTTTTTTTTCTCACATCTAACACCATAGATGTTGATCTATAGGTTTTGTTTAGTGGGAACCAGCTTTTGGATCGCTGAAATCGGACTTGTAGTCAGGTTTTTCCAGTAATCCAAAAAATCAACGGCTATGAAAGCATCAATTTTTCTCAACTCATAAAAATATATTTTCTATCGAAAAAACTTGATCCAAACGTCAATTTCTAATAATCGAGTATGCTGAACACATCTAATCGATTAGATTTTGTCAAAACAACTCGCATTGTGAGATTAAAACTAGATTGTGGGTACAATCGAATATTTGTGTTTAATATTTGGTGCCTAAATCATATGATTGTTAACACTTTATTATGTAAAAATGAACAGTCTATAATGTACTAAAATTTTATGACTCAAAAAATGATATTTTTTGGATAGAAATAACACATTACAAGGCTTGATCTTTAGCAAAAAACCTTCATCAACACATTTATGTGTCAAATTGAGTTGATAAAGCTTGAACCTATGAGTTTTAGCTCAATAGTTTCATATAATTTGGTGCCTTCAAAAGCACCAAATATTTACCCTATATATCTATATAGTGAGTGGAGTCCTGCTGGTAACTGCACACCTAAGGATTGCACAGTATATATATATATATATATATATATATATATATATATATATATATATATATTGCCCTGCATCCTTTCTAGGCTAAAACAGTGAAGCAAAGTGGGAGACTTGCACCTACTCTTTTTTTTTTAAATAAGCAAGCCGGGTGAGTTAGCCTCATGAGATTTGAAGCCAGATTTGAATCCGAGACCTCTTGTTAAACCCCCTTGTGTACCACATTTTTTAATATGAAGATAAATGGTTTATTCCATTTTTTATACATATATAAGAAAACTAGGTATGGTAGGATTTCCATAAATAAATATTAGTGACGTTTGCCTTCTCCTATACGAATATGTTGACAAATTTTAATTAAGATGCTGTTTCTTGTCTTGATCTTTTTTTTTTTTAACTCAAAAAGTTGTCCAAAAGAGCATTTGTCGCAAGATATAGGCATATAATACCTCTTATGTTAGGTTAGGTATTGCCGTTTGTCTTTATCAAATAATAAAAAGGTCACATCTTTATTAAAATAACATTGTCCTAAGATGCATTCTGTTTCCCTAATAAATTTTTAAAAGGGACTTGTTTCCTTAACGTGAGAACACGTAATGTATAGTATATTACTTTAAATATAATCAAATATTATCAGTAGCACACCAACATACATTTTTATTTATGAATTAAATAATGGCAATAACAATATCATTTCTTGGTGCAGTCTTTTTCTTATTCAGTTTTCTTGGTGTAATCCTTCCAATTGCAGAAAAGACAAACAAGCTTTCATACTTTTCTGGGATTCCTCACCAACTTTCATTTTTCAAATTCACAAATGCTGGCTGTTGTTTTCATTTTCACCTGAAAAAAGAATTAAAAATTACTCTAATTTGTTTCATATGAAAAATTACTCAAATTTCTTCCAGACCATTTGTCTTCTATGTCATCTCAGACCTCTTTGAAAAACATATTTGCACAAGTTTTTTGCTTAATTTATACCTCTAAATACTTTTATCACTGTTTATTTAGTAAAAACCATGCTTTGAATCAAAACAATTTATTAAAATTCTTGTTTTTTAGTTAATAATTCTGTATATGGTGATTTTTTGTTTGAGCTAAAAACACATCAAAACATCAAAAAATGCCAAAACTAATATACATGTTTTCTACTAAATAAAACATATTGATCGCATCCATGAGTTTAAATTAAACAAAAAATACATGCAAGTGTGTTTTTTAAAGGGGTCTCAGAGATAAATGTTAGGGGTACTAATGTTAGTGTCCTCAATTATATTTAAATTTTACTTATTTTAGTTGAATTTTGCATTTAACTCAATAATGGATCTGGTCTGACATTTTAATAATTCTTAACACAACTAGAACATTGTCTAAACATGCATTTTTTATTTTTTTTGAAAGGCAAGCTGGGGTTAGGCAGAACCCCCACCAAGTTATTATTCAAAGTACCACTGGGTTTTGAACCTGCAGCGTCCCACCACAAGGAGAGGTGCACTGACAGCTCCTACCAATGCATTTACCAATTATAAAAATGTCTATGACTGGTGGCCATTAACACATTAAATCAAAATCTTGTAATTAAGAAGAAATATACTCGTGGATATGAATATGAGGTTAGATTTTTTTTTCATAATATCCATTTCCCAAAATCATTCTAACTTTTTGCCAATCATGGCAAAACGATCCTTGAGGTAACTAGATGTTATATAAGGGAAGAGTGCATTTGTCCTAATATTTTTGAAAGGTAAGGATGATTTTGAGAACTCAAACAAAGGCATAGAGACATTGTCTATAAGATAAGATGATTATAGACCCAAGGGGTTTGGCGTAGTGGGATGAGGCCTAGATTGTTTGATGGGCAGTACAGGTTCAAATCCCATGGCGTCACCCCTCTGCCTAAGCCAAAGCTTGGCAACTCCTTGGGGTCGAGGGGTAAGCCCTCGGAGTTTTAGGTTGATATGGATAGCTATCATTAATAAGGTAGGCTGAGCCAGCGTGATTAGGTCTTTGCCCGTGAAGTGATTTCTCTGAGTAAAAAAAAAAGTAATATGATTATGAAAAAAAATTACGGAATTAATTATGACATGGCCCTACTCTTACTAAGATACCAAATCATAGTTTTTCTAATCACCCCGAAATAGGGCATAGGGATGGATCTGTCTTTCTCAAGCTTGGCCCACCAACAGGCTGAGCTGATGGCCAAAACCTCGATCTAGTTGAGCAGGTCACATGTTAGCCATGTAGGCTTCCTAAACTACTATATATATATATATATATATATATATATATATATATATATATATATATATATATATATATATATATATATATATATATATATATATATATATATATATATATATATATAACTGAACATATTAGCATTCTCAATTTACTGGTAATAGACTCTTGGATCAAGTTTTCTTGATGAAAAAACATGTTTTTTTGAGCCAGGAAAAATTGGTGCCTTCTTAGCCATTGATTTCGTATCACCAGTAAAACCTGTAAACATGTCAGATTCGGGCAATCGAAAAGTTGGTTCCCCACTAAACAAAACCTATAGATCATATCTACGGTGTTAGATGTGCGAAAAAATACTTAAAACTATGATTTTTTAAAGGGCCTTACAAGACCTAACGAAAAAAAACGGCCTTAAGAACACATTACTCTATATGAGAATTGAACATATTAAGCCCCATTTCTTAATTCTTAACACAACTAGAACATATTAGGCCCCTAACGAAAAAGGGGTTCAGATCTATCATAAAATACTTAAAACCTATAGGCCAGAATGGGGCAGAACGATAAATGGGGCCTAATATGTTCAGTTATCTCTCTCTCTATCTCTCTCTCTCTCAAGCGTGCAACCCTTAAGTGTGCAGCTACCAGCGCAACTCTATTGGCCATTCATCACAAGCATGATGTACGGCCACAAAAAAAGAAGAAAAATGCACATTTTCCTGCTTTTTACTTTTAGAGGTGGTCAGAAGTCTGTCACTAAAGGCCCAAGTGAAAACTGGGGCCTTTAGTGACAAGTTTTTGACCATCGTTAAAGGTCCCAGTTTTGTTGGGACCTTTAGTGGCAGTCAAAAACCACGCTGAAAGTGAAAAATGCACAAAAACATGAGTTTTTTTGCATTTTTGCAATGGGCCGTCCATCAAGGCTGCAATGGGCAGCCCACATAGTTGCGCAGCTCTCTCTCTCTCTCTCTCTCTCTCTCTCTCTCTCTCTCTATATATATATATATATATATATATATATATATATAATTTAAGTAGAAAACATTACTTTTTTTAACTCTTTTATAATTTTTTTGTGTGCATCTAACCTTGCAGATGTGATCTACATAGTTTGTTATCATGTATTTGCAACATGCAAATAGGTTTAAAGGGCATAAAAAATCAATGGCCCCATAATATGACAAAATTTCAAGAATCAAAATATTATATTTTATATATATTTTTTGAGAGAAAAATATTCATTCATTAAAATTTAGCAAGCAGTATTTTATATTTTAACATCATAAAACTATGATCCAAGGTGTGTTTCTTAGCAAACAAAACATGCTGAACACATCTATGAGTTGAAATTGAGCGGGTACAACTTGCTAGGATGATTTTTCAAATAAATTGTGTCTCTATATATAGACATTAAACTAGTTGTATTTAACATTAGCTACCTTCTTGGCCAGATAAGTGCCGATCTCGTGCTGATAGGCTTACCCTCATTAAATCAACAGTGTTGGCTATCCCCTCCCACTTCATGTTTGTATTTAATAGAAAAGCTCATTGACAAAATCATGTGTAATTTTTTGTGGGGCGGGAACAATGACAACTCTAAAATGGCGTTGGTGGCTTGGTCTTGTGTATCTAAGCCGACCCGTAGAGATGGGTTTGGGTATCACTCCACTCTCCTTGAAAAATGAAGCATTAATCTCAAAATGGTGACGGTCAATAAGTCAGAATGTAGGAGATCTTGCACCATATTTCAGATCTAAATATGGCTTGCATGGTCCACCTTCGGACTGATCATCACATAGGGGATATTGGGCATCTTTCGGGGTGTGGCTGCTATGGTGCCAAGTATGGCTCAAATTCAGGACAGGGTTAGGCCCATCAACGGGTGGCTCGAATTCTTGCATTTGGTCCCACCCCTAGTTAGGTGAGTTCTCAGTGGCCTCTTATTGCCTAGCTTTTGGCGATGTGGGTGTTGACCCTATGCCGGCGGACTTGGTGCGGGCACGACCTTCAACTAGATCATGTCTCTTTGGGTGGCTGGTCATAATGTATGGTGTCTTGACTCAAGAGAACCTCTTTAGGAGAGGCTTAGTCTTGGTGAGCATTTGTGTGAATCCATTCCACACTTGTTTTGGTCCTGCCCCTATTTTCAGACCTTGTTTTTCGCCTCTTGGCAGCAGCTTCATATTTTTGTGCTTGAGGAATCCTTAGCAAGGGACCTACTCCTCAACCTGGGCCTACCGCTCAGGGGCAGCAGGTGGTTCTGCGTATGGAGATGCTGGCTATTCACCATGTGGTGGGCGGTTTGGAGGGAGCATAATGCCGGGTCTTTCGAGGGCTAGGCTAGGCCGGCTTCTTCGCCGATTGCACACATCCTCTCAGATGTATATTTCATGGTTATGCTCAAGTGGCCGAACCTGGATTTGTCCTATCTTCTCTAGTTTTCCTGACCTTCTTGTTAATTAAGCTGGGGTCGATACCTCATCGCCGTAAGCTTTAATTTGATTTTCTGATTAATAAAATTTAGTTTTACCTTCTCTAAAAAAAACATTAGCTACATTCAGCCATATCAAATGTTTTAAAACACCCTTACAAGAATGACGGTTTTTAAATGTATAGTTATTTTTTTGGGCATTATAGGTCTTGAATTTGGAGGAAAATGAAAAGTCAAACACAAATTAATTTCCAAAAAACTAACTTTATGAATCTATCAAAGCTACCTTTTGACATAAAAAAAGTAAACATGCATTTTCAAAAATATCATTTTTAAAGATATTTTATGTATTCTTAGAAAGTTTGAATTTATCTAATGGTTAGTTTAATGTATATATATAGCCTTACGATCAGTTTTCAACAAGAAGCCTGAATATTAGCTGAAGTGTTGTCCTTCCTATTGGTGATTTATTAGTGAACTAGTTTTTTGGTGTTAAAGTCAACAGAAAAATAGTAAGAATATGGGGATGTCTATAGTACAAGAATAGCCAACATAAGAAAAGCAGAAGGCAAGTGACAAGTTATTATACTTGAGGCCAATTTAGCTATGATTAATGTCATTTCTTACTAGTTGATCCATCGTAATTCATAAGAATAAAGAAGTTTTGTTTTACAAATTATACTAGATCCTGTACAATAAAGGCCCCTACACACGGGTTAATTATAAGAATGTCATATTAATGTTAACTCTGTTTAACTGATTGGAATGACCAAAACACCTTCCTAACAACAGTTTAGCGATACAAATATTAGCACTTTTTAAATGATTTTAGTGAAGAGAATATTTCATTAAAACCCTCAATGAAAAAGTTATGAAAGATCAACCGAGCAGTCATTTTAAAGAAAGCAACCAACAGATTAGAAAATAGACAGATTACATCTGAAAATCAGGCACAACCAACCAATGGATTGGAAACCTCATTTCGGGCTAGACAAAAAGAAAACATTTGATAGAATCTAAGCCAAGAGAAAAGCAAATTATATGTTTACTATTAAACTTTCTTCTCTTCAAGTATAAGACATAATTTACTCCTATAACTAACTATATACTTCTAAAATTATTGTTACCTTTGAAGGTGTTATGGTCGTCTTGATAGTTGAGCCTCTAATGTTGATATAATGGATTTGAAATTAGAGAAAGAACAAGCATTTTTGTTAAATAATGATGTGCCTATGAATTGGTTGCTAAACATGCATGGATACAAGAAACTCTGAGTTCAATTCTTCCTTGTATTGTTTCTTTTTTTTTTTAAATGTGTTTGAGATTTGTGTTCTTCTCATCTTTCATTGAAAGCAAAAGTTCGTTCTATTGAAATGGGGCAGCATGGACTGTTCTCCTAACATATCAAAATAGGGCAAGCTTGAGCATGGCATGCTCAACTTGTTCACCCAAAAATGGACAAGTGATTAGAACATGTCATAGGGATGCACCATTTTGGTAGTGAAAGAGCACACGCACGCACAAAAGAACACAGTTCAGCTGGTCAGGCCTACATCCAGGAGTAAGGTTTCTCTCCTTTATCTCTCACCGGTTTTCAGAGAGAGGAGGTTCCATTAAATAGGCATTGACTACATGTTGGTTTAGTAAACTTTTCTTGTTGAAATCCTTTTTACCTAAGGATTCCTTGACAATCAAGGATTCATCATTATTTGAAAACTTGTTAATTGTGTTGTTTACATAATTATCTTCTTTCTTTTTTTCTACTTCTTGATTAGCTTCTTTAAGAGAGAAGACTTTTCCAACATGTAAAGTAGTTTTCTTGTGGGAGAGGTCTATCCCAACATGTGGACCCAATCCATCTTGATGTGGAGTGGATCCAAATTCTCTAACATCCTCCTGCAAGCTGAATGAGCGGTGGCGCACATGAAGCTTGAAATGCAATTCAACAAAGTGAGCTGAAAATAAAGGCTTTGTGAGAATGTCGTTAATTTGATCGACCATTGAGATGTAACCGATACAAAGTTCTTGTTTGGCAAGGCGATCCCGAACAAAGTAGACATCGATCTCAATATGCTTACTATGATTATGATTAGCAGTCATATAAGTGACACTAATGTTATCACACCAAAGTATTGGTTCAAACCTAGGAGGATGTTGAAACTCAATAAGGATTTGTTTGACCCAAGTGAGTTCCGTAGTCATACTGGCAAGGGCTCGATATTTTGCCTCCCTACTTGAACAAGTGACCGCTTGTTGCTTATAAAAGTTTTAGTAGATCAGGTTGGCACCAAGAAAATAGCAAAACCACTGACAGACTTGTGGTCATTAGGGCAGCTAGCCCAATCAGCGTCTGAATAGGCAAAAAGAGCTGAGCAGGATGACTGAGAAATCAGGAGACCCTTGTCCAATGTGTGTTTGATGTATCGAAGGATGCATTTGACTACAATTCAGTGTTTCGCCTTGTGAAAATGCATAAACTGACACACATTTTTTACGGTGAGTGCTAAGTCTAGATGCGTAAGGGTTGCATATTGCAAGGCACCAATAATACTGTGGTAAAGAGTGGGATCACCAAAATCAGTTCTAGAGTGGCAAACAACTGAGAATTGATAGGAAGAGACGTGATGACTGGTTTGACCCAAAGCATAGAAGTCTTTTGTAGGAGCTTCAAGATGTATTTTCTTTTATAAAGAAGCATACCATCATTTTCTTGGGAAACCACCTATGCAGCGCTCCCTATCCAAATAATGTCATCAACATAGGCTAGCAAGTAAATAGGGACAGATTAGATCAAGAAGCTTGAAACCCAAACTCCTGCAAAAAGGTGCAAAGGCACTAAAACTAATCTTATGGGGCTTGTTTAAGATCATAGAGCGCTCCTTGTAGACGAAAAACATGATTAAGAAATGTCAGATCCTAAAATCCTGAAGGTTGGGCCATGTACACCTCTTCTTGAAGATAGCCATGTAGAAAGACATTATAAACATCAAGTTGACAAACCTCCTAGCCATGGCTAACAACAATAGATTAAACTATTCGGATCGAATATGGCTTGATAATATGACTGAATGTTTTAAAAAAATCAACACCTTCAGTTTGAGTGAACCCCTTGGCAACTAAAAAAGCTTTATAACATTCCAAAGAGGCATTTGTTCTTCTCTTTACCTTGAAAATCTATTTGTCATCAACAACATGAGAGGCGTTATAAGCAGGAAGAAGAGTCCAAGTGTGATTTTGAAGAAAAGCATGAAACTCATCATTCATAGTTGTGCACCACTTGGGGTCCTTGTTGGCTTGAGAAAAGGACTGAGGTTCAATATTAGAAGAAAGCTTAGTGAGGTAGGCAAGGGGTATTGGGTATTTGGTGTAGGTCCAGGTCTTGTGTTTTAAGGTATCATCCTAAAACCAAGTGGTCATAGGATGCATTCTTACAACACTGGAGGAAGGAAGAGGTGGGGATGGAGGGGCCAGTGAGGATATCACCATCACATTATTTTTGTCCTAAGGGGCCTCCATAGAGGTGGATGGATCAATCTGGTCAAAGGGGAGATGACTCTATGGTTCTGGTATGGCCAAGGGAGAGGCATGTCATATGGGGACATGTGCTTGGATAGAAGAAGCCACATGGAAGGAGACAAGGAGAAACAAGGGAAAACTAAGGTTGGGCATGATCAATAGTTGCACAGGGATGCTGACCAAAGGATGGTCATTAAATGGGAAACAACTTTCCTCAAAGATAACATGCCGCTAATTAATAAAAAAATTCTTGGTAGCAAGATTTAGGGATTTAGGCATATGCCAAAAAATTACACAATTTAGATATAAAATCATGCTTTGGTGATGATAAGGCCTGAAACATAGAAACCATGCACACTCAAAAACTCAAAGTTCTTTATAATCATGTTTGGTGTGAAACAATAACTCTATTGGAGCCTTAGAGTATGTCATAGAGGAAGGCATATGATTGATTAAATAAACAGTCGTGGCAAAAGCATAGGGCCAATAGTCTTGTGGAACACTAACATTAGCCAAAAGAGACAGACTCGTATCAACAGCCTCATTTTGTTTATGTGTATAATCTGATGACCAATACCACATGAATCAAAGTATCATGATGCAAACCGATATTCACCACCCTAATCAAAATATAAAAACTTAATTTTTCTGCCAACCAAATTTTACACCAAGGCCTTAAAATTTTGAAAGATTTCCAAACCTTTATTTATGTGTGAGCATATATATCCATATATATTTTGTGTGTGCATCCATAAAGTGCACATAATAGCGATACCTATCATGAGAAACGATTGGGAATGGATCACAAACATCAGAATAAATCACATCTCATGGTCCTAAAATAACAATAAATACTTTTCCCTTGCTGACAAGCCACACAAATATTATGTAAAGTTTTATTATTATAAGGCAAACCATGTTTATTCAAAATATGTCTAACTAAATGAAAGGAAGGGTGACTAAAATGTTGATGTCATTGATCCACTGGGAATCTTTCTCCAACCAGTGCCTCTTTACGTTTGATGTCAAGATTGATCATATAGAGCACTTGATAAATTTTGTCTATGATCATAGTTCGATCTTTCACATAACAGTCGTTAGGATGAAATTCAAAGAAAACATTGTTATCATCAATAAACTTGCTTATAGAAAGTAAATTTTGAGTTATTTTGGAAAATGCAAAATATTATCCAAACTGAAAGAGAAATCTGACAAACAAACAACAAAGGATCCAATGTGATAAATTTGCAAACCTGTTTCATTTTTTACTTTCACCACATCACGACCTTGGTATTCTAAATGCAATGATAAATTACCTAGGTCGTTGGTGACATGGTGTGTGGCTCTTGAGTTTAAATACCAGCCTTCAACACTAAAGGTAATTGTCCCTATATGATATGCTTATGGACCACCTTAGAAGAGCAAGGCATATTGATAGCATTGCCTATCCCTATGGCCAGGTGTGTCATACACTTAACACACCAGCTTGTCTGAGGAAGGACCACCTTCATTCTGGCGTTGAAAATTTTCATATCTTTGTTAATAATTGGACCGACGTTGGGACCTGCCATGACCTCTATATCGATAGTTGTTATTGTTCCCTCTAGAGTTTTTTTTATTTTGATAATTTTTTTTATTTTTATAGTTTTAAAATTGGATGACATTAGCTGAAGGATTTATAATTTCTTTGATCTCTTGATCTTTCACTTGAGTCACTTTACTAAGCAATAGACTATGTAAATCGGGTACAGTTATGGGATCTGAGCAAGTAGAAAGGTTTTAAAAGTTGTATATTCACTTGGAAGACCTTTGAGCAAGTACATAATCATCTCCTCTTCGAAAATAAGTCGAGAGGCAACAAGTTGGTGAGCAATTAATTTTGTTAGTTGAAAATATTCATCTATACTACTCTTTCCCTTTTTAAGGTCTTGCAACTACCCTTTGTATTGCATAATTTTGGCTCGAGAGTAAGCTAGATATGGTTTTCTCAAGGTATGTCATTCTTCAAAAGAAGTTCTTAAACATACCATTTGACAATGCACTGGCTCGGTTAAGGAAGAAATTAGCCAAGCTTGAGCCATTTAACATAGTTTGTATTCAAAACCTCATTGGATTCATCTTTAAACTTTACGTGCATAGGTTTAGAACCAGTGTTGTGAGAGGCGTACGCCTCAGTACCTGAAGCGTACGCCTCAGAGGCGAGGCGCACGCTCAAGGTACTGAGGCGTTGCTGTGATGCGCCCCTCATCAACCTCCGACCAGTTGTGACCACCGACCACCGGAGTTGCTGTGCTGCAGCGGCTGCTCAGTCTTCTCCGACCACCGAACGACCGGCATATCCCTCGCTTCCGTAACAGCTGGGCGGGTGGTCCTTCTCTTACTGCCTCCCCTCCCACCGCTTCACTTCCATTTCAGTTGTGAGAGGCGTACGCCTCAGAGGCGAAGCGCAGGCTCAACGCCTCGCTTGGCCTCGTCGCATTTAACAACCATGTTTAGAACCATCGACATATTTCATCAGACCATACGTACTAAAGAGGTGAATGAATTGAGATTCCCACAGCAGATAGTTGTCACTTGACAACTTGGCTGGCAGAAAATACTACAAATTAGAAGCAAAAGGGATAACAGAGGACATACAACTTCCTTCATTCTTATCATTTTTCTGGGTATCCTCCATTTAAACTAGAAAAGAGTCATATAATCCACACAATCATAATTGGCTAACGTGGTCCTGTGGCAGCAAACACACAATATCTCGGGCAGCGAAGAACGTTGCATGAAGTAAGTTTGGATGTGAGGTTGCTTGGAGAGAAGTTATTGGTCGGTGATGCAAAACAAAATCAATCCAATAGGTGTTGCCTGAACTACGCAAGAGCAAATGTTGCAGCATCAACAATGATGTAGAACACCACTTAGGGCAAGGAAGATGAGCCACACAAATATGGCTCTGATACCATGAAAGAGCACACACACACATAAAAGAATATAATTAACCTGGTTCAGTTGGTTAAACCTGTGTCCATGGGTAAGGTTTCCCTCCTCTCTCTCTCTCTCACCGATTTTTAGAGAGAGGAGGTTTCACTAAACATGCATTGACTACATGTTGGTTTAGTAAATGTTTCTTGTTGAAATCTTTTCCACCTAAGGATTCCTTGACAATCAAGGATTCTTTATTATTTGGAAACTTGCTAATTGTTTTGTTTTCATAAATGTCTTATTTCTTCTTCTTTTTTACCTCTTCTTGATTAGCTTATTTACGAGAGAATGCTTCCTCAACATATAAACTAGTTTCTTTATGGGAGAGGTCTCTCCCAATGCGTGGACCCAATCCATCTTGATGTGGATTGGATCCAGATCCTCTAACATGTATCATGTCCTTGGTGACATGAGTAGACACATGGACATTGATACAAACACATACAGATAATACTTTAATATTATTTTATTATTGTTTAGTATTTTAAGGTCTTATTTCAATAAAAATATATTTTTTAACACTAAAATATCAAAAATAGTTTAAATTAAAAAATCATATCATCATGCCTTATTTTGCTAAAAAATTCAAACTTTCAAGTCAAACCCATCACGTGTCCTCATGTCTTTGTGACATATTTGAACCATTCATACCCAAGGCCGGATCCCCACTAAGTAGGGATGCACAACAAGGCGGGCTCGGCTTGGGCTTGAGCTTGTCTGAAAAATAAATGAGTGGTGCTTGAACAAAGGTTTAGGCTCGGTACACATAAACGAGCCAAGCTTGAACAGGCTGTCCAAGTCGGTTTGGCTCGATATACCTAATAGTTCACATATTTATATAAAGAAATTAGATTATATATATATATATTATTTTTCTTTATATAATGCAAAAGGATGTGTTAACTTAGTAGGTAAGTCTTTGGACTCTTTTGAAAGTGACTTGAGTTTAAATCCCACTACTTTTCTTTCAAAAAGTCCTTTTGACATAAATTTTTTAAAAAAACTTTGAAATTTTTTATAAATGTGTTCATATCACGTTGAACCGATTCTGAGCATCTGTCCTGGTGCTAACCAGGGAAAAAAGGAGCCCCGCCCCGCCTCACCCCGTTTGGATCAAGGATAGAGGACATTAAACTGAGATAGAGGCAGAGATGAAGGTTAAAATCAAAACCCGTGTAGGGATGGAGGCAGAGATGGAATTACGCTTTCCCCCGTCCTGCCCCGACCCCGATGCTCGTTAGTAAAATAACTAAAATACTTTTAGGGATGGCAATGGACCGGACTCCGTTTGGAGCGGGGATGGAGGTTAAAATCAAAACCCGTGCAGGATTGGATGTTAGAATTTTGAGAAAGGGAAGGGGTGGAGACTTTGTCCCCCACCTCCTCCCGGTCCCCTGCCATCCCTAGGTGGGGATGGGGGATTTTTTTTTTATCTTTTTGGTCACTTTGAAGGTGACAAAAATGTACTTTCACCAGCTTTAGTGATGGCCACCCGTGAGTCGCTAAGTTTTCATGACAAAGTTGAAAACAAATAGCAATTTACAGAGAAGGTGGTCAAACCTAATCAGATATTCACTAAAGGAGTCTCAAGTTTTTGTTTATTGCAATTATCCCCTTAGGTTTTTAATTTTTGCTTAAAAGAGACGCTTGGTCCTAAAATCACTCAATTGGCCAATGTTTGTTCAAACAAATTAATCGTTTATTTAACACAAACATAAGATCGGTAATGATATCAACGAAAGACAGAGAGCATTTTATACTTTAGGCATATGTTTGAAATATGTGGAATAAAATGGCGATTGAAAGCAATAGAGAAAAAGTTTTGTCCATGTTTCATAAGTAATAAATAAGTTGGCATCCTAGCTTACCAAACTTCCTAAATACACAAAACTGCCTCACATATATTACCAGGCATGATCTTGCATGGTTGTGGGAAGCAGTCAATCCTTTACAAGATACTTGAGCTAATCACATCTAGCCATTTTGACCCATTTTCTATTTTTGATATTTACACAGCGAAACCGCCCACAGGATCAAAGACCTAGCCGCGCTGGTTCTGCTTGTCGTACTTACGATCGCTGTCCTGACAACGTAAAACTCCGTGGGTTTACGTCTTGTCCGACCCATTTCTATTGAGTAGACTAAACAAGCTCATCAAGAATAAACAAGCTCATCAAGAACATAATACAAAACCTCATCAAACTAAACAAGAAAAATGGTCCTGCCTCAAATCCTACAGTGGTACTTGAGAAACAAGCTCAATGGAGGAAATTCTCATTATAAAATTTGCTAATACTATGCCATAATTTCAAGAATATAAAAGTTCTTAACCATACCGTGGGTTATATGTAGTTAAAGGCTTGGCAGGTACTGCAATGCTTACCAACGGTGGCTCAGCTTGTTTGGTAGGAGCTGTTAGTGCACGTCACCATGTGTTGGGACGTTGCAAGTTCAAAACCCAATGGTATGCTGTGTAACTGGTGGGGGTCTGCCTAACCCCAGCTTGTCTTTCATATATAAAAAAAAAGTATCATTTGGCCGATGATTAATGGTTCTGAATCAGCCAAAAAATATTATGTGTCAATCAGAACGTGACAAATGTTAAAGATATTAAAATAATATTAGAAATTTAATTTTAAGATTTTTTTTTACATTTATTAAAAAATACCGATTCAAGTCAGCAACGTATCAATTTTTTGGGTGATACGATACATATAGGCTGATTGGGGCCGATACTGACAACACTGGTCTTTACAACCTATAGCTTTTTGAATACGAGGACATTTTGATTTTTCTGTCCCAAACTGGTCTTAGCAAGGCTGACAAAGTAAGTACAGTGCTTCTGAGGAGTCATAGAATTACTGCAGATGCTTTTGAGATGGACAACTGGCACCCTACTTCCTAAATTATACTGAGAGAAAAGGTTAGGAGATGTGTAGTTGGGTGTTAAGAGTTCATGAACTTGGTCATATCTAAATAATGCTGCAAATTAAAAGCTTTGGAACTAATGACATGATCATGTCTTCATAATCTTTAGAATGTGTACAAACCTAATGAAGCTTCTTAGGAAAGTTGGCAACTTGATTCAAAACGTTTCAAAGAACTCAGCTTAGAGCCTTAGACCAGTTCATCTCAAGTCCCATTCACTGTTCAAAATAGCACCAACTCCCAATGATCTAGGTCCAAGCTAGCTCTCGCTAATCAAACTTGGATCTCAGCTTTTGACTTCATAAATGCATACCCTAATAGACTGGGTCAAAACTCTACCTAGACAAACATAGATCTTAGCTAATATATATATATATATATATTCATTTATTTGTTTGTTTATTTGTTTGAGGTGAGTGATAATGAAAGAAACCCGCATAAATGGTTGTTAGAAATGGATTCACGATCTCTCCATCGTATTGGCCAGCAAGGGACACATACCCCGGGTATCAAACTCTTGGCATCCCTCACTTCAACTGACCCACCTAGAGGAGTGTAAAGAGTCCTTACGCTCCAAAATTTTAACTCATTTAAAAAAAAAATGAATGCATAATTTAATGTGAGATTTTGTTTAAGGCATTGCCTTAATCGAATTAAGCTCTAAGGAGTCAGCTTGTGCAACGTTTAATAGCTCCTTAAAACATAATTCATGAAAAGACACCAAAGACAAATATGAAAGGTATTGCTCTAGTGAACTAAGTTTTAAGAAGTCAGTTTGCGCACAAGCGTTCCTTCTAGCCAAGAGGAGCCCCGTAGAACCTAGTTCAAGTAAAGAATTATCTTATCCAAATAAATTGATAGAAAACAACGGAAGATCTTTTCTTTTAAAAATGGGTTACAAATCTTAAGCGAGTTAGAGGTAATACAAACACATATGAGAATGAATCTTAATCCCTTGGACTTAGAGTCATGTTTCAACTCGAAATTCGGTTTCAATTCATGGAACCCAAATTTGAAACATAATAACCAACATGGAAAACATGTCATACGCCAAACCATTCAATATTTAAGATATAAGCAACTAGAATAGAGTTTATATCAATAAATTATTTAAAGTTTTATTGTCAAAACCTAATTCTAAAAACTAATATGGCCCTATATGGGTGTGGTTCACCGACCTTCCCGTCTATGCATTGCACCAGCACCGCTACTCCTCATTTGTTGAGTTGTTAAATATTGGGTCAAAGTTCCCCAGTCGGGTAGGTGTGCAATGATTTCATATGTTTGTAAAGAATTAAAGCATACCACAATACATAATTATTTAAAGTATAACATTAATGACCATGCTACATTCAATTTCAACCATCTATAATCAAGATTCACCAACAGCTATAATTATACTTTAAATTACTATATCATGCTTTAAACATCTAAACTCATAGGATAAACATGTTGCAATGTTTTTATACATAAACAAAAGTATATTGCAACACAAAAATGCTCATGTCTATGCTTAAATGTTTGAATAACTAGGGCATATTTTCATCACAGTTGTGTTAAGGTCTTGGTTTCTATTAGTTATAATCTCATCGGGTACTCATGGGAATTGGAGATATAGAATAGAACACATCAAGTGTTTATTATGCAGATTTTCCGAGGGTCTAATTACCCATACCCAAAGCGACGTTCAGTAACTGGGAGAAAATCTGCAATGACAAAACAAGCAATGATGCATCATATACTGATTGCAGTGGTCAAGAAATCGACCACCTACGACACATTGGTTGTAATGCTCCAAAATCTTAATCCAAAATTTTAAAAACAAAATTAAAAAAAAGTAACTTTAAACAACAGAAAATAACATTTTCATATAAGGGTTGAAAGACTCTAGAGCGGGTTACAGGTATGAATCAACAACATAAATTCAAAGAACTATTCATTAATCATTTATGAAATCCAAAATGATTTATATTTCTAAAAGTATTTATTTTCATACAATATGTCATAATCTATCAAGGCATGATACAATTCTAAGAGTGTTTATCAAGACATATAATAGTTAACAGAAAATAGTATTATATGTTTAAAAGTTAATAACTATAAAGAAACATACAACTTTATTCATAATATAACTATGCATGCATATTTTCATTTCAAAACTATGTGAATAAAAATCTTTGCTTCTCTTTATTACAGTCTCCTTGGGTATGAGGAGAAAATAATCACCTTAAAAAGTCACAACATTCTGAGGGTACGTATATTATTCATGAGTTATACTTTTACGTAAGTGTTGAATTAAGTTGGTCTCAAAGCAGGTGGTTTGTATCTAGGAGAAAAACCTGTTATGATGTATACTTGATATAGGATGCATCTTGAAATAGCTGCAGTAATTGAGAATCTATCACCTAAGACACATTAATAGCTCTGGTCTCCTAACCTTCGAATGACTAGAGACCATTGTGACTTGCTCCTATAACACAATATTGTCACTCAAGGCTTGTACCATCTACATCTCCAGGTAGACCACATATATGAATGGGTTACGCGGTTCTTATTATGGGATCTCATCATTTCATGTGCCACATATCATTAGGTCATTCAGGGTTCAGTAACCCTAATACTCCTCTAGGGTAATCATGATTTATTCGTACGTACCCAACCCATTCAGACATCGCTCAGGCACTTTAAGACCATACAAGCCCTTCGCTTATGGAGGCGATCATAACATTTTTATGTGTATGTGTGTATTCATGTATCCCTCATGGTACGAAGTCCCTTTTGCACCTCACAAGTTCGTATCAACCCAAGCTCGTGTATTAGCCAACATATGTATGTGTATACCCATATTATATATGTCATGCACACCACATGCCCAATGGCATTATGTACGTTCTTTAAACCCTCGGCTACAATACTCCATCAGGAGCTATGCATATATCATACCACAATTATTTAATATTTTAACATGCGAGTATAAAGTTTGTAGTCAGCAAAAGCTCATAATTATGCAAGAGCTCATAAATGTTTCAAAAGTTATTAAAATCTCATAAATATTTCAAAAACTCATAAATATTTATAAATCTCATTAATATTTCAAAAGCTCATAAATATTTCAAAAGTTTATAAATATTTTAAAAGTACGTAAATACTTCTAAAAGCATGTGAAAGCTCATAAATATTTTAAAAGTTCAGAAATACTTTTAAAAGCTTATAAATATTTCAAAAATTAGTAAATGTTTTAAAAGATTTGTGAAAGCTCATAATTTATTCAAACATTTTAACAGATTTGTAATCGATACTTCCTATCTAGAAATTATAGTGTAAGGACTCTACCTTGGGGTTAATGTGAGATTTGGATGAGTGAGAAAAAGTCACAGCGAAAGTGGCAACGATGGTGGTTCAATTCCAGACCAAGCGGCGGATTCGGTGGTGGATGCGGCAGTTCGCAACCACTTACTTTTTTTCTCTCCTTCTTTCTTTTTCTTTTTTTTTTCTTTCCCAAAAAGGCAGGGGAATGGCGGGACTGGGGCGGTGCCACGGTCGCCGAAAAGAGCGAGGGAGACAGAGACTCGGTTGAGAGAGATAGGGGGAGACTCAGATGAGTCTCGAGTGAATAGAGAGACAGAGGGAGACTCTGGTAAACAAAGAGAGAAGACAGAGGTGAGAGAGAATCCTAGATTGAATCCAAGAGGTTGAGAGAAGTCCGAGAAAGTTGAGAGAGAGGGTTAACAGAGAGATTGAGAGAGAGGTTCAAAATACCTCTGAGAGAGAGAGAATGAACGAGTGAGAGCCCCCTCTCCCTTTTATAGAGGGGGGGGGGAGAGAGTCACGTGGGTGGCAGGGGAGGTGACCCCCGCCCCTGAGTCGTCCAGTGAAAGAGTGAGGCGGCAACGAAGGTGACCCCCACCCCCTGCTTTCTGTGAAAGATGGATGCGACGAGGGAGGTGATCCCTGCCCCAAGCTTTCCCTGAAAGAGGGAGGCGGCGGGGAAGGTGAACCCTTATATTGCTTAGTGTGATTCATGTTGATCTCCAAATGGATCCAAACACTTTGCTCACTTAGCGGGATCCAATTGGGTCCTCAAGTGGATACAATATGTTGTTTTCATGGTAAGTTCCATTTGGGTTTCCAAATGGATCCAAGATGTTTTTTATTTGATGGGTTCCGTTTGGGTTTTCAAATGGATTCAAAATACTTTTTATTTTAGCAGAATACTTTTGAGTTTTCAAATGGGTATAAAATACTCTTTTCTTAGTGGGATCCATTTGGGTTTTACAAATGAATCCAAATCTCTTATAAGTTTGATTTAAACCCTGATATGGGTCTAAACATTACCCAAATCTAATTGGATTAACTTGACTCATTTGGAGATCCAAATATTACGGATCGAAGCTTTGTAAACCAATATGGATACATTTGAGTTCAGACTTTACAAACTTGTATTTCAGCACAAGTTTTCACCCCCAAACCGCTAGACAAACAAAGATAATAAATGGTATGCTAGAGGAATACATGCAGCACTTTGTCAGTGCCAACCAAAGGGATTGGTTTGATTTATTTGATGCAGATCAATTCTGCTACAACATCGAAAAGAACGAGTCCTCCGACCACTGTTCATTTGAAGTCGCAATCGGACAACAACCACAGACTCCACACTCCCTTGCTGTGCGAGGATGTGGCAAAGCACCTTATGCATACCAGTTCGTCAGAAACTGAAAAGATCAGACAGAGTTGGTGAAGGTATACCTAAACAAGGCGACCAAGCGCATAAAAAATGGGCAGATGAGAAGCGTCGTTCAGCAGAATTTTGTGTTGGAGACAAGTGTTGGCCAAGCTCTTTTCGAACAACACATTTATCTTTCGGAGCCACCACTGAGGCCTTATCGGCAAGTATGATAGTCTCATTCACCATTATCAAACGTGTGAGAAACTTGGCATACCGGTTGGACTTGCTGACAAATTTTTAAGTGCATCTGGTATTCCACACATGTAACCTGAAACCGTTTTATAAAGATGAAGAAGATCATCAATGAAGCATGCCTCAACGTGCTCTAATCCCGTAGCAGGCTCCCTCAATGATCGGTGTACCAGGTAGAGAACCAGAAGTCATCCTCAACCATTCCAATAACTATCTAGGAGAAGTCAAAAAGTACTTAGTGCAGTGCAAGGGATTGCCATAATGTGAAGCCACTTAGGAGAAGGCCAACAGAATGTTTCAGCATCGACAACTTGTAGAAGACTACCATGAACAATTGGCGTCGAGGTCGATGCCAGCTTAGGAGGGAGAGCATATTCCAGACTGTCATGTTTTTCACCTTTTTGCTCTGATGTATATATCTCTTTGGCACTCTTCAGTGCCCCACAAGGCCTTACGACTTAAGTACTTCGTGTATTTGGACCCTCTTTTCCCCTCTTGATGTACTTTGCTTTCAAGTATCTATAAAGAAGTTTTTTGTATCCTTGTCTCTTTGCTCTCTTTGTGTTTGTGCATGCGCGTACTCTTGCTTTCGCTCGTGCGCATGGTTTGTGCATTGCTTGTGCACTTAAAAGGCCTACCTTCGGTGTTTGCAATTTTTTGAAGCTACGTCGCGGGGGCCTTCGCTTCTAAGCCCGTGACAATATGTATAGTAGCACTAAAAACTAGATTTGTATATGTGATTAGTACTATGCATATGATTATTAAAATTCAGTTTTATGATGCGTGATTAGTGCTATGTGCATAAACGCTAAAAATAAATTTTATGACACATGATTAGTATTATGTGTAGTACTAAAAATCAGATTTGTATATGTGATTAGTTTTATACATATGAGCACTAAAAATCAGTTTTATAATACATGATTAGTGTTATGTGCATAAGCATTAAAAATCAGTTTTATGACATATGATTAGTGCTATGTGTATGAGCAATAAAAATCAGATTTGTATATGTGATTAGTAATATGCTTATGAGTACTAAAAAACAGTTTGATGATAACATGATTAGTGCCATGTGCATGAGCACTAAAATTCAGTTTTATAATATGTGATTAGCGCTATATATGTGAGCACTAAAACTTGATTTTGAGGTATGATATGTGCTATGTGAATGAACACCAAAATTCAGTTTTATGATTAGTGTTATGTATGTGAGCATTAAAAAATCGGTTTTGATGTATGATAAGTACTATATGAATAGGCATCAAAATTTATTTTTATGACATGCGATTAGTGTTATATATGCGGGCACTAAAAATCATTTTTTGATATATGGTAAGTGCTACGTGAATGGGCAAAAAAATCAGTTTTATGATATGTGATGGTGTTGTCACTACAAGAAAATTGTTAATTAGCGACGGACATTTGCGACGGAATTTTTCCGTCGCTAATTAGCGACAGATTAGCTAGAGAAACAATTTGTCGCTAATTCGCGACGGATTAGCGAGGAAACAACTTTTATCGCTAATCCATCGCTACTTAGCGACGGATTAGCGACTGCAATATTTTGTCGCTAATTCTTATTACAAGAACACCATTTTAGCGATGGATTTAGAAAGGGAACTATGTCGTCGCTAATTAGCGACGGCGTAGCGACATAATATATTCTGTCGCTTTTTTTTATTTTGATTTACGACGGCTTAGCGACGGAATTATTCCGTCGCTAAATGTCGCGTAAATCCCTAATCCCATCCCTCTTTCTCTTTTTCCTATTTCGCTGTCTTGCTCCCGCCCTCTCCCTCCCGCCGCCCGTCAGCTCTCGCCACCGCCCGGCCGCCGACGCTCGCCAGCTGTCGCTCCCCTCTTCTCTGTAGACGATCCATTAACCCCGCAATCCATTTTCTCGCAATCATCCATCTTCTGCCTCTCCATCTTCTTCTCCTTCACGATCTGCATCTTCCTCATTCCTCTTCCATTCCACCTCATCAGGAGCGACACAGCAGCTCGCCACTTCCCCTGGTTCCTTCTGTGCACCGCGCTTCACCCCATCACAGTACATCTGCGTCTTCTTCTTCCTCCCAATCGGCTGAACCAAAGTCGCTTTTCAACCTCCAGGGCTCCGAGCAACCACGGTAAGCATCTCCTCCCTCCTTCTCTTATCTTGTTCCCCTTTACTTTGCATATTTCACCCCGCCTCATTAGAGCATCGACATAGTATCGGTCTTGCTTATAGCAAGTACTGATCTATGTAAATATGCACATCAAAAGGAACGAATGTGTTCCGATATATTTTCTTTTATTTATCCTTGTTCTGTTTATGCTATGATATTCAGTAAAAAAAAAATTCTGCTAATCTTCGACTTGTGCTTTTATTTTGCTTATTATTTTTCTGAGAGTTTCTGATTCCCCATTCACGTTGTCATCTCTGTTCCCTGAATTTGATCCCACCTCTTCACTAGTCATTTACATGCTGATTTCCTTTTCTATTTCTTTCTCATTTCATAATATTTCAATATTTTTATTTCATTTTGCTTCACATGCTCTGATTCTCTGCAACGAGTTCAGGGTCTTAAACAAAAAAATATGACAGGCTAGTTGGACAACGGCCTATCACTTTTTTTTTTCTTTTCGTTTCTGCAAGTGTTTAAAAAAAAAAAAAAGGAGAGCAGATCAAAAGATCTCTGGCATCAATCTAATTTCTGGATTGATTCTGATTTGTTGGAATCCTGTTGAAGGTTAACCCGATTGCTTTAATTCTTTCATGGGTGCTGATGCTCTCGCTTCAAAATATATTCAAAAGATGAAGATATTATATCTAGATATTGCCATTCTTATTTAAATTCTAAAGTTGTCTCTGTATATTCCTGTTACATTAATGTCTATTCCTGAAATTAATTTGCGGAGGCCACCTGACAAATCAATTTGCTTTTGCTGATTCTTTGGCCGAAATCCATCTGTTAACTAAGGTCATGTTGTGATATTCATCTCAATAACGTAAGGAATTCGTGGGGTAAAAGGGTTGATGTGCTTATAAGTTTGTTAAGGCCCATGTACAACTCTGCCCTCCTTTATTTGTTGCTATCTGGATGGCAATCAGAACAAAAATGTGGGTTGAACATATGGTAGATAATGATGTAAGGGTACATGATAAGTGATTAGGAAGGGCAGGATTTCTCAAGGAAATGAATTACCGGTGCATAAGTGGTGGGTTTATCGTGAAAACCTCACTCATCCAGTACTTCCATGGCAACATCAGGTTAATGGAATGAGAAAATTACAGATCAGTTGTGTGACCACACCCCTCTTCTCTGTATTGCAAGTTCATTTTTCTGTTTTCCTGTATTTCAATTTCCAATTGTGTTTTTCTCGTTATTTTCTTGTTTCATTTTTCTGTGTTTGCTTTTCATCATTGCATTTCATGTTTAGATAATTCCTTGTCTGCATTTCTTGTTCTGCTAATTTTTGTTAATCTTTTAGTTTTTCATTCTTGTAAAAGTTCTGTTTAGTCTTTTTGCTTCCTTTGCATAAGTGTTTGTGTTTCCCTAATTTGCTTCAATATTCATTGCAGTACATTACTTGCACACTTTATTTCATCGCATTTCATCATTAGATATATCATCATCAGTTTAGTTGTTTTTTGCATTGCATAAGTGTTTGTGTTTCCCTAATTAGCTTCAATATTCATTTTAACACAGTGTTTTTTGCAGATTTCTCAACGGAACTCGCTTGTGCCCCGCCACCCGTGGTAAGTAAGTGACAAAAACAATGCAAATCGGGTAAATAGCCGTGGTGAGTAAGTGATGCAAGCGCATCACATGTTATTTAATTTATTGAATGTAACACTTTATTGTTCACACACTCACTTAGTTGTTGATATCTAGGACTGCTTTGTTGGAGTTCGGAGATCATGCTGGGCATGATTTTAATGTATGAATATGGAAGTGTTCTTATTTTTGGAGTACGGAGTCCATGCTAGGCATGGTAGTAGTTAGTGGGATATTGAAGTGTGTTTGTTGCAGGTACATGTTTGACATTTGTTTGATATGAATTATTTCGATGTATTGCAATGTTTGATGTGATTGTATTCATACTTACATGTAGTTACTTTCAATTTGATTATGTCTTTCATGTGAAATTGTATACTGAAAGCATGCTTCAAATGAATGTATCGTGTCATGAATAGTTTGCACATAAAAATATTAAGTTATCAATGCATGCATCATAATTCTTGTGATTGTATGAAATCATATATTGCATGATAAATTTGATATTTTCTTCATCATAGCATTCTGATGGTTCTCTTTTAACTGGTTAGGATACTATTCGTAACATCATACGACAAAATGACTGCAAACCGTGAATGGATGTACCGTAGGATAGTGGACAATGAGTTATCGCATGAATATATGGATGGTGTTGACAGTTTTATTGAATTTGCAACGACAAGTGTCAGTACAGTAGATCCCACAGGTCGGATTAGGTGTCCCTGCAAGATTTGTAAGAATAATCAATTTATAGAACCTCATGGCGTTAGACATCACCTATACAGGAAGGGTTTTGTGAGTGATTATCAAAACTGGACGTTTCATGGAGAAGAATTTAGAAACGATTTTGATGCACGGGTGAATGTGGTGCACGATAATCCATATACGAATTTGATATTTGATGTCGTAGGAACAAAACTGGGTTCTGCTATGAGTTCTAGTGATGTAAGAACTGCCGTAGATGAAGAATCACCAAACGATGCAGCTAGTAGATTTTATGATTTACTTAGAGATGCTGATGAGCCACTTTGGAACGGTTGTGAGAGTCACACTATCTTGTTTGCAGTTCTTCAATTAATGATTTTGAAGTCCGGGTATAATTTGAGTCAATCATGTTTTGATTGTTTGTGCATGATTGTGAAGAGTATGTTGCCTAAAGATGAGAAATTGCCACAAAATTTCTATTGTGCGAAAGTTATGGTCAACACTCTAGGTATGGGTTACAAAAAGATTGATGCTTGTCCAAATCACTGCATGTTGTATTTCAAGGAGCAGGAAAACGACATATCATGCCCGTCATGTGGGCATCCTTGATTCAAGCCAAAGACAAGAGGCAATGGTAGCAGGAGATCAAAGGAAGTTTCATACAAGTCGCTCCGCTACTTTCCTATCACTCCTAGATTGCAATGATTGTATATGTCTTCAAGGACAACTAAACACATGAGATGGTATGCAAGTAAAGTTCGACACGATGAAAACAAGATCACGCATCCTGTTGACGCTGAAGCTTGGAAGCACTTTGATCGTACTCATCAGAAGTTCGCAATGAAAGTGCGAAATGTTAGACTAGGTCTATGTACAAATGGATTTAATCCATTTGGGGGTAGATCAACTCCATACTCATGCTGGCCAGTATTTGTAACTCCATACAACCTTCCACCAAGCTTGTGTATGAAACGTCCAAATCTTTTCTTGTCTCTGTTGATCCCTGGTCCGACCTCACCTGGCCAAAATCTTGATGTATATCTAAGGTCATTGATTGATGAACTAAAAGTATTGTGGGATGACGGTGTTACCACGTATGATGCCCACAAAAAACAAAATTTCAACATGAAGGTCGTTGTTCTATGGACAATCAGTGACTTCCCTGCATATGGTATGTTATCTGGTTGGAGCACACATGGGAGGTTGGCTTGTCCGTACTGCATGGAGGATTCCAAAGCTTTTAGATTGAGGCATGGAAGGAAGCCTTGCTGGTTTGAGTGCCATCGTCGATTTTTACCCAGCGATCATCCGTTCCGACGTCAAAAGAATGCATTTAAAGCAGGCACAACTGAAACGGAAGGTCCATCCTCAAGATTATCCGGCATAGAGATTCTAAGAAGATTGCGATACTTTCCAGATGTATTAACAGATGCCCGCAGTCCTACACCCTTCCGTGGATTTGGGAAGGATCACAATTGGACGAAAAAATCTATTTTTTGGGAACTACCGTATTGGCCGACCCTATTGATACGACATAATTTGGATGTGATGCATGTAGAGAAAAATGTGTTTGATAATGTGTTCAATACAGTAATGAATATTAAAGGAAAAACGAAGGATAATCCGAAGGCCCGTATTGATTTAAAATTAATATGTAAAAGACCAGAATTGGAACTCAAAGAGTATAATGGCAAAGTACTGAAACCAAAGGCGAAGTACGTGCTCAGACCTGATCAAATAAAACATGTATGTCAATGGTTGAGACAACTGAGATTTCCAGATGGATATGTCTCTAACATTGCTCGGGCTGTGAAGATTGACGATGGACAGTTATATGGGTTGAAGAGCCATGATTGTCATATCTTTATGCAACGATTGATACCCCTAGCATTCCATGATATGTTAGACAAACCTATATGGGAGGTATTGTCTGAGTTGAGCGGATTTTTCAGAACATTGTGCGCATCGGAGGTCGTTGTATCAGATGTAAAGAATCTCGAGAACTCTGTCATCACCACTGTTTGTCTGTTAGAAAAGATATTTCCGCCAGCATTTTTCGATGTTATGGAACATTTGATCATACATCTGCCATATAAACTAAGGGTTGGTGGCCCTGTGCAATATCGATGGATGTACCCATTTGAAAGGTATATGTTTTTTATATTTGTCTCTTTAATGACAGATATTTAAACTTTGAAATGTATATTCTTGTCAGATGCATGTTCGACCTAAAAAAAAAGGTTCGTAATAAAGCAAGAGTAGAAGGCTCTATTTGTGAGGCGTACACTTTACAAGAGATTTCGAATTTCTCATTTATGTACTTCGAACCTCATATTCCAACACGTTACACATGCCCGCCCTGTAACGATGATGGAGAACAAGTAACTGTAGCTGACAAGCTGTCGATATTTCAACCACTTGGGCATGCATTTGGTAGTTGCCGATCAAGGCTATTGACAGATCGAGAGCAAGATGCAGCACACATCTATATTCTTTTTAATTGCTCAGCGATCGACCCATACATCGAGTAAGTATATGTATATGCAACTCAATTATAAATCATTTTATGTTCTATATGTAGATACATGGCTCGGTAATATAAGTATTTGTGGTTTGCAGACGATTTGATCTGGAGTTGCAAAGCGAAGTTTCACATCTCACTGATGCAGAAGTACAAAAAGAACGTGAAACTAAGTTTATGGAGTGGTTGAAACAGTTGGTAAAGAAGCTAACATAAATTTTGTACTTATAAACAACACTAAGTTATTTAATTGATCATGATCACAATCATTGTTTATGTCTGTGCGTAGGTTCGCCATGGTGATGTTAAAGATCAAGGAATATGTGATTTAGAAAATGGTCCGACCAAAGTTGTGCAATGCTACAACGGGTATATCGTAAATAGTTATCGATTCCATACAAAAGACTACGGTATAAACAAATCAATGATAAATAGTGGCGTGTGTGTCAAGGGTAGCAGCTACGGTGAAAATGAACATGATTACTACGGTGTTATAGAGGAAATAATGGAGTTGACTTACTTACGCATGAATAACACGGTTACGATATTCAAGTGTCATTGGTTTGATCCAACTGCAACAAGACTCGACAAAGCTTCAGGCATTGTGGAGGTGAATCATAAATCCAGGTTTGGAACATATGAACCATTCATATTAGCCTCGCAAGCTCAACAAGTTTATTATACTTCATATCCGAGTATAAAAAAGTCAGATAGAAATGAATGGTGGGCAGTTTGCAAGGTGAAATCCAAACTATACCCCGAGTATGATCAGTTACAGGAAGATGAGTTAGCTGAAGACAGTGATTACTATCAATCAGATGATGTCTATGACTTCGCTTATGGTCACGATGTTGCGCATGATATGCATGTCATATCTCCATTGGCCGATGAAACATTCATAGAGGAATGTGATCCAAATGATGTACCAAGTGGATGGGCAAACAATGAAGAAGAAGAAGAAGAAAGTCAAACTAGTGACGAGGAAGAATTCTCAAGCTAGTGAGCAAAATCTTATACTACAAACCTCTATTTAAATGCATTGTAATACTTGATGTGAGTTGTATTGCAATACTTGGTGTGAATGATTAAAAATTTTATTTGAATGTATTGTAATACTTGATACGAATGATTCGAATGCATTGTAATACTTGCTGTGAATGATTTCAATTATCTGAATGTATTATAATTTATGCAACGAATGATTTGAATTAGTGCAATACTTGATGTGAATGATTTGAATTATTTGAATGCATTGCAATGCTTGATGTGAATGACTTGAATGCATTGTAATACTTGATGTGAATTATTTGAATGTATTGTATGACATATGTTACTTGTTAGAATATGGTTCGTGGAGGTTATAGTGGTCGCTCATCCAGTAGTAGCCAGGCTCAGCCTTCATCTTCACGGGCTCCTGTGATAGGTATATCATATAACTAATTGGATGCTTGATTAATTCAAATGCGCATTCTGAGAATTTCTAATGTATTTTTCTATAGATGATGTTGCGCCTGTACACGACTCACTTACACCAGTTGATCACACAAGTCAACAGCCAACACAGGAAACAGGGTCTTTTCAGGCTGGCACAAGAAGACTCATTCGAATAGTGTATATCGATAATCGACCGTAAGTATTTTGTTTTCAATTATTGTATATCTTTTAAATATTTTATATTGATATTTATTGTGTAACAATTCATGTGCAGCACGAGGTTTGAGCCACAAGAAGTAGTACGAGAGATTAGGAATTCACTTCTTCAACATCTACCAGGACTAGTTGCTCAATGGAAAGAGTACCCAAAGGAGGTGTTAGACAGATTGTGGTCCTCATTCATGGTATACAGTTGTTCCTCATAGTTAATGTGTTTCATATTTAATTTATTTAAGCAATGTCTACTAACTTTCTGAAAATATTTGTAGGCTTCGAATCGCTTTGCAACTACGGTGGAAGAAAATGATGCAAGGAAGGTGTGGCAGAAGGTGGCTGCCAATCGATTTGCAGATATGCTGCACATTATGAAGACTGCAGCAAAAAAAACATCTGGCGTAGTAGATGATCCATTACTGTGGAAGGGCCATGGTCCTATTACTATCAGGAGAGATTACTGGGATGAAATGTGCGATAAGTGGGCGGAAGATGCATTTAGAAATCGCTATGCGAAGGCTGCACAAAATCGATCGAAGATGCCCGAAGCCCATCTACACACAGGTGGATCTAAGACATTTGTGAGCCACCTAAAGAAAATGGTAACTCATCAATATATAATATTAATTTTATAAGTATTGTTGCAAACTTGTGTACTAAATCTTTTGTCATTTAACTTCGTAGGAAGCAGAAAAAGGAGGCAGTGTACCATATAAGGATGTGTTTGTAGAAACACATAAACGGAAGACCACGGGAGTCTTCGTATCAGAGAAGGCGAGAACGACAACGGTATGTATTAATTCTATTAATAATCATTGTAATATATATGCAAGTTATCATAATGTTATCATTAATTATTAATGAATACTTTAAACATTATTTTGTAGGAGGCATATGAGCAACAGATGGTAGAGCGATATGGCGATGACGCTACTCCGCATCCATCATTTGATCCTACAGCATGGGTGACTGCAGCAGGTGAACCCAAAAAAGGTCGCGTGTTCGGGTTTGGGAGTAATATGAACACTTCACCAGTTATTGGTTCTTCCAGTTATTGGTTCTTCCAGTTACGGCTCACCGACTTCTTGCGCCGACATAAGCTCCAAGCAGCCGACTATTCTTTCCGGTGATGATGTACGCCAGATCATTAATGAATCACTCAATAACTACTTCCAATACACCGTCGCCCCCTTTCTCCAAAATGAGATCAAGGCCGCTGTTCAGGATAGGGGATCTTCGATTCCAGGTCCCTCTCAGGTATAATCACATATAAAGTTTTTTTGACTGCATTAGAACACATATGAGCATGATATAATCACATATTCAGTTTTTTGACTGCCTAAGAACACATATGAGCATGTTATAATCACATATTCAGTTTTTTGACTGCCTTAGAGCACATATGAGCATGCTATAATAACATATAGAGTTTTTTTATTGCATTAGAGCACATATGAGCATGATATAATCACATATAAAGTTTTTTTGCCTGCCTAAGAACACATATGAGCATGATAGAATCACATATGAGCATGCTATAATCACATATTCAGTTTTTTGACTGCCTAAGAACACATATGAGCATATTATAATCACATATTCAGTTTTTTTACTGCCTTAGCACACATATGAGCATGCTATAATAACATATAGAGTTTTTTTACTGCCTTAGAACACATATGAACATGCTATATATCATTTATGATAGAATCACATATAAATTTTTTTGTTTTGCCTGCCTTAGAGCACATATGAGCATGCTATATTCACATATTCAATTTTTTGACTGCCTTAGCACACATACGAGCATGATCGAATCACATATATAGTTTTTTGCCTGCCTTAAAGCACATTTGAGCATGGTAGAATCACATATAGAGTTTTTCTAGATGCCTTAGAACACATATGAACATGCTATAATCACATATTCAATTTTTTGACTGCCTTAGCACACATATGAGCATGATAGAATCACATATATATATATATATATATATAAACTTTTTGTCTGCCTTAGAGCACATATGAGCATGATAGAATCACATATAGAGTTTTTTTATTGCCTTAGATCACACATGACCACATGATAGAATCACATATAGTGTGTAATTTATTTCATTATATTTTGTTTATCAATATTGACTGTTTTTTTCTTGTGTAGGCTGCTAGCGATAATCAGCGTAGTGGAGCTGAAGGGACAAATAAAGACAATGAACAAGAAGACGCACAAAATCTTGGCGATGATTAGAGGACTGTGTTGAAGAAGTTCTATTTTTTTTATGTTTTCTAATTGTAATTGTTGAATTGTAAATAATTAAACTTCTTAATTTTAAGGTGGAACGATTAATTGTTGTAGATTCTTGTTATATGAAATTTTTTGTGTGGTTTGTTTTTTATTTACAGGAAATATAAATTGTACAGGAAATAGAAATTGCTCGGTATTTAATTTTCAAATAAATTTTTTTTAATTTTTTTTCGTGTTTGAGACGGATTAGTGACGGAACCATCCGTCGCTATTCATATTAATCTAGCGACGGCATAGCGACGGAAGTAAATCCGTCACCAAGCCGTGGTCGCCGTTTAGTACCGGCGGATTGGCGACGAAATATAGCGCTCGTTATTCCGTCGCAATTAGTGACGGACCTGGCGACGGAATAATTCCGTCGCCAGTTAGCGTCGAAATATTCGCGACGTAAGCATACTGTCGCCTCGTTGTCGCTAATCCGTCGCTAACCATGTTAGCGATGGAATGTGGTCGTCGCTAATCTACTGCTTTGTTGTAGTGTGTGTATAAAGCACTTAAATTTTGATTTGTTGCATGTTCATGGGCACAAAAATGATGTATGCAAATGCAAGTGTATGCATATGAAAATTTACTTGGTTATCAAGTTTATAATGAATGTGGCAATAGTAATATTTATGATGTTAAGCATGAGATGTATGCTATCATGATATGTTGAATTGAAGCATGATGTTATATGTGATCATGATGTTGAATGATGTTTATGATGATAAGCATGATGTATATGCTAGCATTTTGGAATGAAGTATGATGATGTTACATGATGTTGTTCTATAAGACATGCATGAACATGACATTATAACATAATATATTGTTACTTTGTAAGGCATGTAAAACATGAATGAACATGACAATGCTTATATTTGAAATTATGGTTTAATGAACCGTATGATGCCTACATACTTCTAAATATATGATGTATGTTTGTATTGTAAAGCGTGCAAGGCATGCATGTACATGTGATGACTCGTGAATGAGCCTTGGGTCGATGAAACTATAGGGTGTAAAAAATGTACAATGATATGATATACTACACACATAACTTGTTGATTCTTCTTTATAGGTGAGATGTTCACTTGGTTTAAAGGCACCAAAGAACCGGTGGATGGGTTATGACACAAACTAAACCCTTTGATTAAGGAGACCTAGTAACCCATCAATTTACCTGGTCTACCTTTGATAAGGTAGTTGGTACCGCCCCGAGTGACCACGATATATATGAGTATGAGCCTTATATCTTTTTTTTATTATTTGTGAGAGCAACTAGTCTTCTGTCCCATGAGGTAAAGCCTGGACAACCAATGTAACATCTAAGAATTTTTGTAATTATTTTAATATATATTTGAAGAATTTACCTGTCCAATATGGATCTAACATTACTCTAATATAGGATTAGAGTACAAATTAGAGAAAAAACCCAATTATTATATAAGAATTAACTATCATATGCATGAATTATTATTCTAACATACAATTAAAAATTCAGTTAACATGACTGATATAGGATTAGAGTGTAAATTAGATAAAACCTCAAATTCTTACATAAAAATTAACTATCATATACATGAATTATTATCCTAAGATATAGTTAAAAAGTCAATTAACACGATACAACACTTTAATATTGGATTAGAATACAAGTTAGGAAAAATCCTTAATTTCAACAACAGAATTAAGTATAAATTGCATGAATTAGTATTTTAATATATAATTATAATTAATCAAAGTATAATACATTATTCTAATATGGGATTAGAGTGTAAATTAGGAAAAAAACCTAATTCTTACATAAGGATTAACTATCATATGCATGAATTACTATTCGGGTCCGGCTCGGGCTGCACTTTACAGCCTGAGCCAGATTGATCTCAGACCAGGCCTGGCACGATTATGTGATCGGACCCAATTTAGGCTAGGCCCATGTGCAAAATGCACGGGGCCCAACATACCCAGCTTGTTAATTGGGTCAGGCTTAAAGGGCTAGGCCCAACCCCTAAATGTTACCAAGTTGACATGACTTCATGAGTTCGAAACCCATGTATGTGTGTCTTTCCCTGTGTGGCCAAAGCTATGTGTACTCAGTAGATAAGGAACACCTAAGGTATCAAGCTCATAAACTTGGTGTGCCGCTGCACAGGACCGTCCTCCATCTCATTGTTGGGCCTCACAGCTGATAGGCTGTACCCAAAGATGGCCAGCATTCGGGTGCAGCGGTACACTTTTGGTGTGCAATGTGATTGCACCTACCTGTCTGGGTAAGCATAGTTTGATTAAGTCTGGAGTTGTTGCGCTCATGAGGGCTTCACACATCTGGCAAGCTCATTCAACTTAAGGCACTTCAAGTTCAAAGACAGAGCAAGTTCGATACTTCTTGTGTCCATTCCTCACCGCGATGCCGAAACGAAGGGGCGGCATTCCGGCCGTGCAGGAGACGGGTCATCCAAAGGTTTTGCATCTATGAGAGGCATGCTTGTGAATCCATCGCCAACAGCCCAGCACAAGTGGTTTCCTTTGTTATCCCAAAAAAAAGGTCTTCGGTTGCCATGAGTTTTGATAGATCATATGTTTTGTGGGAACCTGATGGTGCTGGATGAATTCGTCCTATGTCGATCCTAGCCATCCAGCTGAAGTATATGAACAGCCAGGATCAGTTCACATCCAGGTGAATATGTGGACCAATCTTAGCCGTTGATTAGACCGCTAGGATTGAATGTAGGATGGAACCCATGCTTTGTCAAATGATGGGGTCCATACTTCAAAATTGCACACATGCAGCAATGTATTTTGTTCAACCAGGCAGCCGTGGGGTTTTCTCCCCAAGTAAAAAGCTAAATCATGTAGGACATAAAAAACCAATGTTTGTTGGAATCAGTTTCAGACCTCAATCGATTTTCAAAACATTTCAGAGAATCGGCCAATTCAAGCTCGAAGAGAATCAAGCTGAATCAGCCAATTTTACTTTTAAAATTTAAAATTGATAAAAATTAAAAGAAATATGAAACAAAGGAGCCTATTCAACTCCGATTCAGCGTAATTCGAGCTGAATCAGGGTTGAATCGATCAATTTTTTTGAGGTGTACTCGGTTCATCCTTAAGCTGATCGATGAATTCGATTCGAATCGATTGATTCAAGCTGATTCGCTTCGATTCTGATAATACCGATACATACAAAGTTGAATTTTTGAGCAAATAATCTAGGTTACAGAAACAAAGTGGAATTTTTGAGGCTAGAGCCTCATACAACTTGAAAGATTCCACTCTTGTCTAAAAGGATTAGCACTGAACCTTAATGGCATTGTTATGTAACTTTTTCCTAGCAAAATTAATAACATTTTTTATTTACCAAGCTAGTTTGAGCTTATAGTTTATAATAAATTTGTTTTGAAGCCGAACTTAAGTTTAACTTCTTAATTAAAAATTATATATTGATCAAGGGCTTTTCCCATGAAAATTTTTCACACTTTGGCACAAATTTTACCGTGATAATGGAAAAAAAAATCTCTATCTTGGTAGGTGGAAAAAACTTTTCTTGGTAGAATCTCGGAATGGGAAAGGCTTTCACATGAAAAATTTTCTTAGGAGAAATTATCAAATATCACAAGGACATTACCATTTCATTTCCTACGAAGAACTATTGCACTTTCAATCGTATCCTATGTCACAGAGACACGCCATTTTTGGATGAACTGACATGCGTAAAGTTATTTTAATAATATTTTATTATATTATATTTTTATTTGAAAAAACTATTTTTTAATGTTAAAATAGTCAAAAATAGTTTTTTCTTGATAAAAACTTTAAAAATGATAAACTCACAAACTTGACTAGTTACCCATAAAATCATTAAGGACTAGACTGGGTCATTTGACTTGACCTAGCTTGATCATAAGACCAGGTTTGACAAGAGTCTTGATTCTTCAACATCTGGTTCCTTGGTTGTATTGATTGAAGGTATTTGAGTCTCTATGACCCTTGGTTTCTTAACAAAAATAAAATTAAAAAAAAGAAGAGAAAAAACAAAAACAAATAAAAAGGGTTTTTCATAAATGTCCTTATCTTATGGGGCAATAGACAAATATGTCCTTATCACATCTCTTTTCTCAAATTCCACCTTGTCTTTAAGGACCCTTTTCATAATCATAGATAAGGACCCTTTTTAATAATCATTCTTATCTTATGGATGATAGACAACACAGCCCTTGATATATCTCTTCTCTCAAATTGGTGCTCATTTTGAAGGGTTTTTTTTTTTCAAAATCATCATTAATGCTGGAAACGTTCAGCAAGCATAGAAGTCTCGTCCTTGAGTGACTCGTGACTCGGCCAGGTCATGTTAAGGTTATATTTTATATAAAAATATATATATTTTTTATAATATATTATTATACATGCATTATATGATATTTTAATGTATAATATTATTAATACATGTATAACCATATTTTTATATATAATATTTATATTATATTTTATATAATATATGTAATTATACATACAATATATCATATATGTATATATATGCCTGACTCGGCTGAGTCATGGGAAAACTCGGCCGAGTTATGCTAAAACTCGGCTGACTTGGCCAAGTTTTGTACATAAAGAAGTTGTATTGGATTTTTGATCCAGTATTTAGACGATCCAGGCTGAGTTATCAGGTTGACCCAACGAGTTTTGAAACTATGGTTAGTAGGTGTATCTGTAGCTTTCAAAGTTGGGTCATGTATGACAGGGTAGTCATGGGCCGCAGTGGCGGAGCCAGGGGTGGGCATGGGTGGGCGGTCGCCCACCCCAGAATTAGAAACTGAGTCGAAATATGATACGACTCGGGTCTTTTTCTTCATTCCCCACGATTTGGAGGTTGCATTCTTTCAAGAAGATCAGAGCAGGGTCGTGCAGGAGTGGAGATCACGCCTCGATGCTGTGGCGAGGACCGTCCCCTCCGAGAGAGTGCTGAGGAGGCACCTCAGTTGGAAGACCTTCGGCTTGCTGCTGGATCACCACCGAGAAGGAGGTGTCTCAACTACGGAAACAGGCTTTCGATCTCGATGTATGATCTTCACCACCATGGAAGCTTCGTGCCACTGCGCCACCGACAGAGGTCGATGATCACCACCCGAAGTCTGCCCACCCAACAAAAAACTTCTGGCTCGGCCAGTGGCCTTGAGTAGGGTTCGCCATTTATTAAGCAGGCCAATTCTCCAAAAGGGTTTCTCATCGTGGAAAAAAAATAAAAAATAAAAGAGATAGTTGACAAAAAAAATGTTTGTGAGATGACTAATGGAAAGGAGGAATGAGCACGATAATGACAATAAGGCAGGGATGAATTTGTCAATTGCTCAAAAGATTTTGGCAATTATAAAGAAAACCTTTAATTTAAAAACAATGATAGCTCCAACCAAGAGTCTTAATTTTTTTTTTTTATCTTTTTGTAAAACAAGCTGGGTTTAGGCAGACTCTCACCAGTTATTATTCCACTGGGGTTTTGAACCAGCAACATCCCACCACAAGGGGACGTGCAGTGACAGGTCCTACCAACCACATGAAGCCCTAGTTGGTAACTAAGAGTCTAACTTGGTTCCTAGGAAACCTGGATCATTGTTACCATCATTCAACATGAATTGTTCAATAGACAGGATCCAGTCAGGGGCACCCTTGGCTAAAACTGGAAAACAAGACCAGAAGCTCGCTGTTTGGCTCGGCTTTGCTCATGAGAAGCTTCGCATGGATCAAAAATTGAGCTCGGCGATCTGAGCTACGAGCCAGCTTGTTTAGGTAAATGAGCTGAGCACCAACATGGCAAGCTCAGATCAACTCGGTTTGTATAGGCTCGTTTTATATATTATATACTTATATATTTAGATATATATGTCATATATTATAATATTATATATATATATATATATATATATATATATATATATATATATGTCATATGTGTTCTGTATATTTATTATATATTATATATATCTTAAATATTATATATCAAATATATATATATATGGTGGTTTTTTACAATGATACCTTGTGGTGATACAAGTTCATGTTTGTATGTATCCAGCCACTAAATGGTACATCCAACCTTACAAATGTGTTTAACATGATTTATTATCCTACTTTTGAGAAGTGAAAATCAATGGTATAAAACTATTACAAATAGTAAATATGAAAATGAGGGTAGTCTAGAAATGATATAAAACATCATCATTCAATCAACTTCAACACATGCAAATAGTAAATAAAACCTTATAAGCTTGATTCATTCAGATGTTAGATTTTGCATTTTGAGCATAGATCCATGTACATCAAGTGTACCAGTACCACCACACATACATATATATATATATATATAGAGAGAGAGAGAGAGAGAGAGAAAGAGAGAGAGAGAGAGTAATGGGTAGGAGGAAATGATACCCGCTAAATGAGTTTTTCAAGGTTTTTTGTTTTATTTTTAAATTCTGATAGTCCAGATGTGATCTATGTACTTGATTTTATAGGGATCAGCACTTGAAGTGTTCGTTTTCGGATACATGGATGGGTTTTTATAAGGTTGAAAAAATCAACAGCTCAAAATCTTTGTAAATTTTTTGGACTCTAAATATTATTTTTTTTCATCGAAAACACATTTATGGGGTCAGAACTGCGAGAAAAACACTGAAGGTCAAAAAACCCTATTTAGCACATATAAAAAAAACCCATTACTTTATATATATATATATATATATATATAAGGTGATTTTATGCCATGATACCATATAGGGGTATACGTTCTTGTTTGTATGGATTCAGCCATCAAATAGGAGATCTAACCGTAAGGATGCATTTAGCTTGGTTTATTTTCTATGTCAGAAGGTTTTATCATGTCTAACCCATCATAATTAAGATGGAATTTTTAAGACAAAATGGGTGTTCTAGAAATGGTATAAAATATCATATTTCAGTCAACTTTAACACATGAAAATAGTAAATGAAACATGTTAAACAGGTTCCAAAGGTTGGATTTTGCATTTGGAGTTTGGATCCATGTAAATCAAACGTATATGGTACCACCCTAAAAGCACCTATATATATATATATACTTGAAAAGCACTTAAAAATATTTTTAAAAAACAAAAACAAGCTAGCTTCTTATCTGCTTTCCAAACTGGGCTTGTGACGAGCTCACGAGCCGGGCTTGAGCTAGGGTGTACCGTTAATGAGCCGAGCTCGAACAACTCAAACTCGGCTTGTGACGAGCTCACGAGCCGGGCTTGAGCTAGGGTGTACCGTTAATGAGCCGAGCTCGAACAACTCAAACTCGGCTCGTTTACCAACCCTACCCCTGGCAGTAAGGGATTTCTTGGATGTCATTAATCCCTTTTTTTTTATGATGATGGAACCCTCTGCATGAACCGGGTCACTTTTAATGGGCCAGCTTTCCTGCGAGGCAAAACTCTGGTTCGAGATCACGACCACCCAGCCTTACGTTTCCCAACCGTAATAATCTTAAAACGAACGGCACCCAAACCATCATGGGTGGGATGCCCTCATCTTGGATGGGGTCCACCATTTTTTCAATATTCTTTGGTTTTTGTTATTACTCTATATATTTTATATTTAAATTTTTGTATGCGCTGATATTCTCTCGTAGAAAAAAATTCATTTATTGCAAGATCTTTGTCTAGCCCAGATTTTTCTCCAGTACAGCAAGATTTGAGACATTTGTCTAAACGGGTCGGGTAAGTGGTCCAACCCATTCACAACCGTGTCCACTATTCACTATCCGTACAGTTTAGGTTAGGCAACAAGGGAAGGGGGCAATTGTGGCGTGACGTCAACTCACCATTCCCTAACCTAACCTGACCAAACTGCAAACCAGGGTTAGGTTTTTAACCACCCACCAACGTTCAAATTACGGTGTTAAAAATGACGGATCTGGCGTTTGACCAAAAGCCTAACTCCACCAAAAGGAGACCATATCTTCCTCACCAAGGAATAGCCATTATCCAGAAAAGGCACACATCTTCCGGGAACATGACAAAAGTGTCCCTACCGAGGATCCTTATTCAGGCAATTGTCAAGGTCGGGTCTGATCTGGATTGGGACCAAATGGGTCGTGGACCCAACTCTTAAGTTGGTCTGACATCATTGTCAAACCCACTTATAGTATCCGCATCCTAGTCATACCTTCAAAAAATACCATGAAAATGTGCCAATTGGAGATGCAAACGGGTCGGATCTACATGAGAAGTTGGATCTGGATTGGAACCAGAACAGCCAAAATTTGCTAAACCTCCGCCCAGGATCCGACCCGATTGCATCCATTTCCAAGCAACGTGACATTAAACCTTTATTTACTTCTTAATATTAATGCAAGCTAAGTGAACAATTCAAATTCTTTTGAGAAATTAACGACCACTTAATTGCCTTAAACTTTCTTTCACTATGCTCATGCCCAAGCCAGAGCTCCAGTATTTATCACATGGGTCATATATCCAACTCCATTGCCAACAGACTCAAAGAAAAAAAGGACATAAAACTTACAAGATAAGGTTGGACTATGGTCTTCTAATATGGATCAGGAGCAGGACCAAGATCCAATTGACCTATACATTAACCAGGTCACATTGGGACCTAAAACACCACTGATGCTGGTAATATTAGCCAGACCCGATCAGGTTTAAGCGTGTTGATGTTGCTTGGACTAACCCAACATCTGGACCGTAGGCCACCAAAAATGGCAGCATAAGAATATTTGTTGTGAACATAAACAACGAAAACTTTCTTACTTCTGACCTCGTTTGGATTTTGAGATCCGGTAGTTTGGATCATGGATATATCCATCGGAGCTTTTTGTTCATGTGGTATGCATGTATGATCCTCTTAAGTCATCAATAAGGATCTAAACATGTCAGATTAATTCAAATATGGTCCACACCGAATTTAGCACACCAGATAGAGAGATTGTTTTGGATACAGATAAGAAAGGCTATTACCTGATTGGGAACTGATTAGCTATTTAGGATAATTGGATGGCCTGTTCTTACATATAGTTTGCCCCGGATAAAATTGGACTCTAATTTCAGGTGCAACACTCCAGAACCGGATCTGGTTAGTTACTCTTATCCTGACAAATACTATAACTCGGACTTTCATCATGTAGAGCACCCAAACACACAATGAAGAAAAAAATTGGCTGGCCTACAATTGGTAAAACCCTTGAGGTCCCCAAGCCCACGAGGTTCCACTTTGGGGCAAGGGATGCCACCCCTGGGTTTCGAACTTGTGATGACCCACCAACTCTATGGAAAAAAAAAAACAAAGAATTGCCAATAAACTAAAGTGAAACAAAAGGTTTCGATTACTTCGAACCGGATCAAGAGCAACGTGAGCCTAAACTTTCGGCAGAACCCAGAAGTTTCAACACAGCAGGCCGAACCAATGGGACAGAAACAGTCGACCCCTGTAACTCAACTTATTGGTCCTGACTCTGAACCCACAGCTCGAACCAACGTGGGTTTCACCACGTCCACAGCGTTGCAAACAATTCCGGGCCCATCCCCGTGAAAATCAGCCCCGTGTGAATCGAACCCACTGGCACGAAATATTACGCACTTGCCTGACAAAAGAAAATGGTCCCCGGCATCCCAGGACAGGACCGAGCTTGGCCCACCTGAGAAAGGGACGCCGTTGGCCATTTTCCTACATTATCAGGTTTACCCGCACCTAGGGGAGCAAAGCTATGGTCCACCGAACCATAAAAGGTGGACCCCGAAAACCAAAAGCAGTGAATGGTTCAAAAACCAAGCACCGCCGAGAGGGTTCGGGAACCAAACCTTTGACAGATGACCAATATGGGCCTGGTCGGATCGGATCGATTCAGGACCTCAAGTTGTACTCAGGATCCAAAAAAAGGTCAATAATCAAAAAGGATGAGCGACCCAAGACGGCCCAAAATCCGTGCTTTACTGTAACGCATGAATCAGCACCAGATTGGTCATCCATTTAGCACCAATAATCACGTGAATAAATAAACACCAATGGAGAGGGTGGGTTACAATTAATGAGATAATGATAAAAAAAAAACGCAAAAAAAGATGAAGCGAGCTAAGGAAAAAATAAATAAAGGTAATGAAATAATAATAAACTTCTAATCCAATATTACATTTTCGGAACAAAAGTGAGCATTCAACAGAAGACAACCATCATCACCTCAACCACCACTCAAACTGGACGCGAATGAACATTTTTTGGTTTCCACATATGGCCTTTGACCTACAATCAATGCCCCTTGTCTTCACGTGGACCTGATCGAAACAACAAAATAAACAGGAGGGAAAAAAAACTTCGAGCTATCTCGAGCCGCCGAGTTTAACTTGATTAATAAATATTCAGGAGAGAGAGAGAGAACTATTTTCCCAAAAAAGAACAAAAAAAAAATACAAACCCTAGAAAAGGAGAAACCTAACTGATGAAATTTTCTTTCTTCTTTTTTTCTGATTGTTGGGACGAATCTGGGTTGTTGGTAGTCTTCAACAATCCCATCCCTCGTCCACCCTTTTTTGCTAACCCTCTCGGATGTAATTTATAACAGTAACAATAATAAAGTAATAATTAAAATCAAATAATTAATAGGACCCATTAATCCCAAACTCCTTTTTCTTTGCCTTCAACTTTTCTTTTTTTAGAATGGCAACTTTCTTTCCCATCCATGATCAACCCACCAGCTGATCAAGCTGCATCTGCTCCAACCATGCACCCAACTGAGAGTGATCCATGATACCCTCATCCGATTGACCAGAATTCTCGTTTCCAGCGGGCGTTGCGCCTGGATCTTTGATCTCCGTCGGGGACTCCCTCACCAGAGACTGGACCCAGGAGAGGTCCGGCTCTTCCAAGCCCAAACCAAGCTCGAACGACGACGAACGTCGGAACCTGCCAGAACCGAGCTCTTCCCCTTGCACGCCCCAATCTGCCTTTCCGGTGGGCGATCCCCATTTAGACCATGGGGAAGACGCTACTGCAGCTGCAACCGGAGAACCGATTACGGCTGCAGCTGCAGCGGCACCCATGTCACGAGAGCTGTGGGAACGGAGCTGCTGCTGCTGCTTCTCCCGCTGCGCAAAAGCTGCAAGGCGAAAGCCGTGCGGTGATGCAGGAGCCATCCCGGAGGCATCGATGCTGCGAGGCGATGAGATCCGGCTGGATGACAACCCAAAGGACGATTGCAGGAAGGAGTGGCCGTTGAGTTGAGGCTCTGCGGATTTCTGAGAGAAGACGTTGCCAGTGCTGATGGGCGACAACATTTGGTTCTGCTGCTGCTGGATCTGGGAGAAGACAGAGGCCGCCTTCTGAGAAGACTGGACCTGTGGGCTCAGCGGCGAGTAGTCCACCGAGAAGCGAGGCGAGGACGACATCTCCGAGGCGAAGAGCTCCTCTAGATTCGACGGGGTCAAGGTCTTGCATCTCAACGAGCGGGCCGAGATCGAGGAGGCGTTGACACCTCCCATAGCGGAGCCCATCCGCGACTGGCCGGAGAGGCAGGAGAAGTCGTTCAGGAGCTGCTGGGTGACCTCGAGGTCTTGCAGCATCGAGATGTCGTCGACGGGGATGTCGCGGGCGCTGAGGGAGGACCTCAGCCGGCTAGATTGCAGGTTGCTACCGGGGAGATGCAGGGTAGGGACGTTGGGCTGAGGCCAAGCCATGGACGAGTGGCCAACCCCTCCGGACGGAGACATCGGCGGTGTGAGGACGGCAGCCTGAGAGAAGGGCGACAACATAGACATGCTCGACGAGGGCGAACCAGGAGGGCCGAGGCTCATGCCCATCACCGCAGCCATGTCGAGCGTGGAAGCAGAGGACCTTGGAGAGGGCACCGCGGAGCCAGTGGACACATAGAGTGGGCGGAGCTCCTCAGACGTGTGAGCGAAAAAGCAGACCCTGCGCATGCAGTTGGTGCCGTCCTTGCATAGGCGCGTCCGGTACTGGGCCGGGTGCAGCCAGCACTCGAACACGCCGTGGGCGTACTCGCATAGGTCTCCCCTCCGGCAAGCTCCCTTGCGAAAGTCCGGGCACGGCACACAGCTGTAGTGGAACTTCCGCGGATCCCTTCTGCGAGCGTTCTCGCCCGGATGGACGAAGGGGCACTCAGTCCAGTCGTGGGAGTACGCCCTCGAGCAGGGGCGGACCTTGAAGGAGAACATCCTGAACTCATCGGTCGTGTATATGCTGTTCTTGATATCTGGCAACGACGGATCAACTGGGTACTCTTTCTTCTCTGAGAAATCGCCTGAGAACTGCTTAGAGGCAGGGTCCATTATCTTCGCCGGAGAAAGCGGGGATGAAGTAGAAACAGAGGCCGACGAGGACCCATCAGGGGAAGAAGACAAGGGCGGCGAGCTAGATGTAGAGATGCAAAGATCGGAAGAATTAATCTTTGTTTCCTTCAAGATACAACTCTGATCGGCAGCAGAGGATCCATTGGAGAGGAGCTCCTCCAGACTGGTTCGTACATGGGGGAGCTTCGGAGCAACCATAATCACGTCGAAAGGCAGCCTGCCAAGAGCATCAACAGAATTCGGGTCGGCCCCCGCTTGCAAGAGGAGCTTCACGGCATCGACAGCATGGACGGAGCCACCAGCAGCGGCACAGTGCAGGGCGGTGCTCTTGTCCGGGCCACATACACGGTTGACGTCACCGGGGAGGGAGAGGATGAAGGTAAGGATGTCGATGCTGCCGTAGATGGAGGCCACCATGAGCGGCGTCCGCTGCTCGAGAACCATCTGATTCGTACCCTTCTGGCGGCCATACCAGAGGCCAACGTCGTCCATCTTGGAGGGATCGTTCTCGATGACGCATTTGAAGGCGTCGATGTCATTGTTGGCCGCGAGCTCGAGCAGGGTAGAGAACGAGTCTTCGGTGGTTTCTATTGGCAGATGGTTCATGCTTCCCTTTCCTTCGGCAGACGAACACAAAGATGAGCACGAGGAAGACGATGAAGCTGATGACGAAGAAGAGGATGACGACGAAGAAGAGGATGACGACGAAGACGAGGGTTTCAGATGCTCCGGACCACCGCACATGCTTTCAACAAAATCACCCTGAAACATTCCGGCGAGATGATCGTGGGTAACGGCTCAGAAAAATCAAGAAATTTTGGGGGGGAATAAGACACGAAAACGGAAACAGAGGAGGGGTCAACGGAGTAAACGGAACTCCACAGATAAAAAAACCATACCCGCCGTTAGGCGAATATTCCGACGAATCTGAACTGATCTAGGGGCTCCGACATTAACGCCGGGAGGATCGTTGTCTGAACATAAACGAAACCTTCATAAAACTTGGGTGACCCTTGAAAAAAACAAAAAACTTCAAGAAAAATGCTTCTAAAAATCAAGATTCAGATAAGGAACCTCGTAGAGCTTAACTAGGAAAAAAAGCCAGAGGCTTGGGTCGACCGGGTAAAACAAGTATGTGAAAATGAACAATCGCAATAAACATTTCAAAAAGAAAGAAAAAAAACTAAAATCAGAAGACCGCTCGGCGATCAGAAATAATCCAGCTGAAAGGCGCCGGAAAAAGAGACGGATATGGAGAAATCTTCACGATCGGCTAAAAATAGCAGAAAAGATAACTGCAGACAAAGCAAGCAAAATAATCAGCTTCACGATGAGGGAATCCACCGTACTCAGGGCAAGAAACAGCTGTAAAACCAGCGAAAACCCGGGGATCAAAACGAAAACTCGTCAGAAAACGCCAGAATAGCAACGGAAACTCGAAATCCGGCGTCTCAGACAGAGAACCAACCGGTACGAAACAAAGAAAGACGAAGAAACAAAGAATCGGGTGCTGGAAACAATCGTAAACTCAGGCAAAACAACATTAACAAAAAAAAAAAAACAGGCCAGGCGTGGAAACTCCGGCTCCATAAAATCAGAAAAATCGGCCGGGATCTCTTACCAGCAGCCGGGATCCCGCCGAAGGATTCAGACGGGGCAAACGGACGGCTCAGATCCGCGCTCGCAGCAACCGAAACAGGGAGTTACCTCACCGCGCAGAGCCGGACGACGAGGAGAGAGACGCCGCCGCCGCCGGAACGCCGAGATAGGAATCGTATCGCCGGGATCGTTGTAAAGCCTCGGCAGAGGCCATAGGAAAAATGAAAATAATAGCTCAGATTAGGTTAGCGTTAGGTTCATGGTTAGAGTCTTCGTATTTCTTCTTCTTCCTCCTCAAGATTCGCCCCTCACACAAACAGAGAGAGAGAGAGAGAGAGAGAGAGAGAGAGAGTTTTCACGGTTCCCTCTTGCCTTGCTCCCTCCTCTGAGAGCCCCCTCGTCCTCCTTTTACTCCGAAATGAAACCCAAACCTACGCGAAATGCGTCCAAATTCAGGCCAAATCCAGATGAAATGCGACGTAAATGAAATTCGGGATTCGGGATTCAAAAAAATGGGGCTCGGGGGTCGACGTGACCGGCTGGGCCGGTGTAAAGGTAAGGGTATCCCCGTCATGTATTTTTAAAAAACATGTCGGTGTTTTTTTCTGAAATGTCGTTATTTTTATCGCTGTTTCCTACAGCCAGTACAATATTGAAAAATCAATGTCCATAATATCACGCATTTTTTAATGTTAAGCTGCTGTTATTTTCCGAAAATTTGCCCAAAAATGTCATTTCAACGATTCTCGAAATATATTCCATCGTAATGACCTTGTTAAAAATCCAACAATTTTATTTTGTCATAAGGGTTCTAACCAATACGATATTCTTTTATACCGATATTTTCAGGAATTGCCCTTAAGAAACAATTGAAATTATCGGGATATTTTTTCCTCGCGAAAATACGGATAACGACCGCCTCAGGACATTGGACACCGGTAAGGTCTAGGGTAACCGGCGCGGACTCGTGGGGTCCCGCTGTGGTGGATTTGAGAGAGGGTTTTGGGATCCGCCAATCGCAAGGCGGTATGGTGCTCCGGACCCCAGGCAACAGTCAAATCCGGTTGATTGTGCTGCGAGCGACCGGGCGGGAAAATGAGGGATTATGAGGAATTAATTACGGTGATTATCAGTGTTAATTAATGATTATAACAACTCCCCTCTTTCTCTCGTTTCCAAGGCAAAAAAAAAAAATCCATTTTCCTTTTTTTTTTTCGGTTGGATTTTATACTCGTTTTATGGAAGAATCAATTGACCGAAATGCCCCTGAGTGGATGTGGGAAGCGGACATCGATCATATAAAATGACAACTTTGCCCCTTAATAATGCAACAGATCAGGTAAAACAGGGTTTTATAAGATCACTATGAAATGCCAACAAAAGACGTGACCACAGTAGCTGGTGGGTCCCGCTATAGGGACAGATGTCACTTTTGTGTTGACATTACATAAAAATGGTTTTACCTAATCAGCTCGGTCAGACCGTTCCCAGCTTTCAAGGGGACATGAGAAATGCATTGGGTCCGGACTGGACACAATGTTTGTTGACCTGTTTTCTTTTGTGGGGTTGTGGATCACTGGATCTTGAGGAATGGTTGGAGCAAAACAAGTTCATGGTGGGGAAACCAACTTGGACCTTGGCTTGGTCTGCGTATGATGCTGCAGCCCTAGCGGAATCGAGGTTTGCTGTCGAAAGACTCGGGGCGACTCGATTGGCTCGGTTTGGTTTGTGGTCCATTTGAGTTGTCATGGTTCGTTTGAGTCCTTCAGTACATAATTGACCAGCCATGGCACCTAAGATGATTTCAAGTTCAGTGAAGAAACTCAGTGCGTCCAAGAGTAGTGTCACTCTCACACAAACTGTTGGGTAGTATCCACTTCAGGTTAATGAACAAAACTGTGAACCCATAGATGATCAAATAAGAACAAGTTCATGAAGAAAGGCATGATTTCCCCACCCTTCTACTCGTTGAGTTAAGTTCTGATTCAAGAAGTTCAAGAACTCACCATGTTTGGAATTGGTTGATATTTTTCTTACAAAATTTGAACATTTGTATCATGTGAAAAGCAAGGAATGCATCAGTCCAGTGCCTAGCATCGGCCCCGGGGGCACGGGTTCTAGCCTCGGAGTTTTATGTTGCTGGCAGGACGACTCTGAGTGGTCTTCGTGGCAGGTGCGGTTTTTTCGGGTTATAAAAAATAAGAATAGATGCACCGGCATGAGAATTTTCACCAAACTTTTTTTCTCCACCTTCCAGGGTGGGGAAGTGTTTTTATATTTATGGCAGGTGAGATCATACAAAAATTTGAAATTCTTTCATATGAAAAATGATTTTTCCGTTTGGAAGTGCTTGGAAAGTATCTGTTTTTCCGCGTTCTGTACGAATTCCATTCATAGGGTGTTAAGGGTTATTCTTTTAAATAACTAAGGGTATTTTAGACCTTTTCTGGAGTAAAAAGTTTGTCAGATACTACCCTGTTCTGGATTTTGTTTTTTGTGCTTTTCCTCTTCTTGCATTTATTTAAGTGCACGCATAGCACGGATTGTTCTGGAATGCCCCTCACTAATTTAAAAATTGTCTTGCTTGTCCCAAGGGGAGATCTGCCAAGTTCTCAACAATTTAAAATGACAATTGTATCCTTCACATGGTATCATGGTTTTTAAAACTTGGGGGGGCGGTGCGTTTGTTCCAAACCTTTCCTATGAAAAGGAGACCGTTTCCTGCCGGGAAAAGTGGCTGACGAGCTCAAGAAATAAAACGTGACTCCCCATTTTCATATGGAAACGGCGTCGCATCCTCCATGGAAAAAACTTTCCCACATGAAGATCTGCGTGTAACGATCGCTCCCTTGTTAAATTGCAAAATGGCTATGTAATTCCTTTTATCTTGAAGGGCTCTTAATTTATCACTATTTTTATTACTAATTTTTTAGTTTAGAGGAGCATGAGACTATCATCATTGTGCTTTATTTTATTCATAGATTTTGAGTTGCTAACTCTTTAACATTGTTAATTATGAAGATTTTTATTATAATACACTATCTGTGTGCAAATTTTAGTCATCCAAAATATAAATCAAACCATGGAAAATGTTTAGTTATAGTCTGTTCACCCTTCCGAATGTCATTGCCCGTACATCTAAATAAGTCTACATTGGGGATGTTAAGAGTCGGATTATATCCCATATCCGACCCAATTGAATTATATTTAGTTGCATTTGGTAAGCCAATACCATATCCAATTATAATCAGATGCAAATATGGTTTTGATTTTTTGCTACCCAATCTGACAAATATTTGAATTTGAAGGATATCTGAATCCCTTGTAAAAAAAACAGATTTGGCATGAGCTTTTCACCATTTGAATCCGAACCGGTTAGCCAACATCCGATTAGTCCAATGTTGTATTGGACACATCCAATCAGAACCTGAACTGTTTACATCCCTAAGTCTATACTTTGCCTAAATTATCCTACATAGTTACTCTCTCTCTCTCTCTCTCTCTCTCTCTCTCTCTCTATATATATATATATATATATATATATATATATATATATATATATATATATATATATATATATATATATATATTGCATGCATGTTTGTATGTATGAAGGGACGCAAGACTTCAGTAGGATCTAGTCAATACCAAGTCCGACCTAAGACCTAATGAGATTTGAATTCGGATTCAGAGTTCGATCGGAATCAGCTAAAACTGAATCCGGATCTAACTAGTTACAATCCAACATATATACATATTCAGATTCAATCTTAGTCAGATTAGGACTCAGATTTGGAAGAAAAAAACTCAATGCCCAAGTTCAGATCCTTGCTAATCAAATCCAATTTTGGCTACCAACCCAAATCCGAGTAATCAGATTGGGCTATAAGCAAGATATTGGATAATATTCATTGACATCCCTATGTGTGTGTGGCTTTGGAGTCTTTGCAACAAAAATGACATGGGATGAAACCAACCTTGCATAATATAAGCTAAACAACCACTAGAAATTTATAATTTTGGATTCCTATAAGAAATGAACAGTAGTTTGTCATCCAACCTTTTAGTGACAAAATAGGGCTGAGAAAATGAGTTCACTGTCACCCTTTTTCCAAATTAGATTGTGGGTAATTGGCTTCACTTAGATTTGAACTCTAGACCCCTAAGTTATAACAGTGTAACTCTACCAACTTACCTAGCACTTTCTTACAAAAAAAAAAAAATCTTCTACCAACCTAGGCATCACATTCAACACAACCAAAAATAAAGTGACTACTTATGATACTATATTACCATTTGTATCATTTAACACCTAAGTTTGTATTTATCTGAAATTTCTCTTGGTAGTGAGAAAAAAATGCTTTTGTCTTCAGTAGTCAAAATAAGTTTACTGTGAAAGAACAGGTAAGGGGGACCTTCCAACTAAAAGGAGGTCAAAAAATCTACAACAGATTATAATCGACGGTGTTCTTTTTTTTTTTTCATCGATTGGGCTTTATATTTTAGATTTTTATCATTTATTTAGTGAGCAATATATTTTGAATTATGATTTTTTTATGCTTAGATGCTTTTGGTTGGAAGAACAAACAGCACATTTAGTTATCTAGATATCAGCCTTTTGGGTACCATTTTCTTTTAATTTAATATCTAAAAATATGGGTCTTAATTGAAATTTCGTTAAGGCCCCTTTGTCAGGAAAAAAAAATGCTTTTGTTTTTAACCGTAAAAAACGCTTTCATCTTACAACTGGGTCACTGCAACGCCAATTAAAATTCTAAAGCTTAACACGAAATGTCCAAAATACCCTTCATCCCGTTGCCTTGTTACCACCACGGAAATGGTTGATGGAAAAAAGGCGAGCTAACCGACTCGACTCGACTCAGCTTGGCGCGGCTCATGAACTCGGCTTGGCCCTGTCATTTTCGGGAGAGGCGAGGACGGAAACTCGAGATTCGAGAGTCTTCGAGAAAGCAATTGACGATAATACCCTTATCAGTTTTATTTATATATATAAAAAGAATTTGAGACCAACTTAAGGATGGCAGTGGATCGGGCCCGTCCAGCCTCGCCCCGTTTTAGAGCAGTGACGGAGGACATAAAACGGGGATAGAGGTTAAAATCAAAATCTGTGTTGGGATGGACGTCGGGATAGACTTACGCTTCCTGCCCGTCTCCGTCCCGATTCCCGTCTTGCCTCGCCTGGTCTCGCCTCGTCTTACCTCGTTCCCAATCCTTGTTTGGACCAAGATGGAGGACATGAAATGGAGATGACTATAGGTATGGAGGTTAAAATCAAATCAAAACCTGTGCAAAAATGAAGGCAGGGATGGAATGCAAGATTTTTAGATGGGGCGGGGGATGAAAACCTTGTCCTGTCCCGGGCCCCCGCCTGAGTCCACTGCCATACTTGGACCAACTAATATCCAACTAGAACCGTATCCATCCAACTTTAGCTTGGCAAAATTATTCTGAAAATAAGAAGATTTCTGGGGAATATTATATTTCCTGCAACGAATGATATGATTATTAAGCGTTTCTTATTAATGGAAAAGAGGTTGAAAAGCAAGGGTGTTTCAGTCATTTCAGATTACCCGTAGTCAACTGATGGGCTCCCAGTCAGACCGTACACGTGTGTCTCTTCAATTCGTCATTGTCCAAGCGAGTAGGGGTTTCAACACGTGAATGAAACGTCTCGGCAGTGGAGCCTTTAATATTAAATGACCAAAATGCCCTTTCGAATAATGCGTCGACGACTTTCCAGTGGAAACTGGTGGCACCGAGATCTGCGTGTTTGTATATATCCTCATGTGAGAACGTGAGCTGGTCTCTTGTTTGGAATTTTGGATATCCCGTGTGGGAATTCTTGGTAACGAGTTTTCTAGTGGATTTCATGTTTTAGTCGTTTGGGTGGAAAAACATAGAAGAGTGAAAATCATTTTAGAATATTCGGTGGCGAAGCCTCAAAGGGTTTGGCGTAGTGGGATCATAGTGATAAATATCGTGAGAATACAACACAACAACAACTACGCCTTCATCCCAAAACAATTGGGGTCGACAGTATGAACTAAAAAAGAAAATCATTTTGGGTCTTCCACATAAATCCTTCTCCTCCAATCATTTCTATCCAATGCCATGTCCTCGGTGAGGTTCAAAGTTTAAAATGGCAATTTCTCGCCAGATTTTCAAAATATCGCGAGATTTATGAAAAACATAAATATCGCGATGTAAATGTGATATTTATGTTTTAAACGGCTATTTATCATGAAAAAAACTGTGTGTGTGTGTTTTTAATAACTTTTTTTAATAATTTTTTTTATAAATTTATTTTTTATATTATTTAATTTAATTTTTTATTGCCAAGATTTTGCCCAAGAATGTAAGATTTATGAAAATTTTATATTCTCATGAGTTTTTTTGAAAAAAGATACTTTGTCATTTTTAACTTTTGTCATTGTGAGTGGGATGGGACCTAGTTCGTTAGGTTAGGCAAGTGGTCCTAGATTCAAATCTCATGGGCATCACCAGTTGTGCGCTGCCAACACAACAACCTTAAGTACAATAAGCAGAGCCAGAGCCAGAGCCAGCATGACTAGGTCTCAGGTCCACTGTAGGAAAAATCATACCCAGACTCAATAAAAACTACATGAACCAAACCCATAAACCCATATTTTTATCATTTTTACATTGAACATTTGTGGGCCTTAATCGAAACTTGGGTCTAGTATAAAATTTCACAAACTATACCTGATCCATAAATTAATCTGACCTTCGAGTCCAGTCCCGGGTCTTAATTGGGTCTTCTTATTTATCACCATACCTGGACACTAGAGGGTTTGGTTTGGGTCGGGTCCAGGGTAAACCAGGCCCGTTGACACCCCTACATATGGAGGTAGTAAATGGTAACATAATTTCTCAAAAATTGTTAAGATCTTTAATCGATTCTTACATCATTACTAAAAGTACCATTTAAAGGGGGGAAAACACATTTTTGAAGAAAGATCGGACACGAGTCACCATCCATGGGTAAAATACACATAAGCGGCATATCATTAAACATATGGTATGCGCCATTACCTACCGAATGATTAATGATAAATGGCTTATTCTTTTGTGTATTCGCGCATGGTATTAATGGCCAGTTAAGGTCCATGTTTAGGGATACACGGATCGGACACGATGACATGATCCAACCACATAAGGACATTACTTTAGTATATTTTAATAGTATTTTAAAAAATCTTAATTGTATTTCACTAAAACTAGATTTTATATATTATTAATATCATAAATATAACTTTTTATGGATTAAAATTATAAGAAAAATCATGTCTTTGTGGCTTATTTTTTTTAAAAATTCTGGCTAACTCACATGTCGAGTCGTACCCTTATCTTTGTGACATAAATGTAGACTTATCCTTACTCTGTAAGATTCCCAATAAGTACCTCTCCTTTATCTTGGAGTCTTTGTACTGGGTTTGGCAAGTTTCAATGAGATCCATTTAGGCAGGTCCCGGTCAAGCTCTAAGCCTTGTTTCAACTGCACCAAGTCCAAAAGCCGGGCACGAAGACACGGGCGGGCAAGCCTGGTCAGGGTTGGGCTGGGTCTCGACACAATCTGGACCATGGTGGTGGGTCCGACACAATCTGGACCATGGTGGTTTACAATTTGGATTTAAACAATGAGTCCAAATCTGAGTCCGGATCCAAAATAGATCTGGTGTTATAGAGTTGGATCTGAACTGCGGGTTTTACATGTATAAGGTACAAACGACTTGGATCTGTGTAAGGATTGAATTCAAATCCAACAAAGATTTAGATTCTAAACTAATCTGAAAATGTCCAACCCTACAAGTCTGAACAAATATCAACTAAATAGACATACATAACTTGTTTTTTACTTTCTTGTCCAAAAGGTAACGTCGATTTGGATCAGATGTCCAGCAAAATCGGATCCAACGCACTCCTAATGCATTTAAGCTGAAGGTCAAGAGTTTGATACTTGTGGTGGGTGATTTGTCCGACAGGGGCACCAAAGGGATTTTAACTGATTGGAGGTGGGCCACACGTAGGGGTGTCAACAGGTCGGGTTTACCTGGACCCGACCCAAACCAAACCCTATAGGGTCCAGGTATGGTGATAAATAATAAGTCCCGATTCAGACTCGGACCCGACCTGAAGGTGCGATTAATACATGGACCCAGGTATAGTATGTGAAATTTTATACCAAACCCGGACCGAGTTCGGATTAAGACCCACAAATTTTTAATGTAAAAATGATAAAAAAAAATATGGTTTTACCGGGTATGGTTAGGGTCTGGCTCCTGTAGTTCTTAACGGGTCCAGGTGTAGTTTTTCTTATGGTGGATACAATACCATATCCAAAATCCGAGTCCAAGTCTGGTTCTACTTTGGTCTGAACCAAACCGGACCCGTTGACACCCTAGCCTTTGGGCCCACCACCTGAACTAGAGGGCCCACCGTTGAATATCCAAGAAAAATTCGTGGCTGTAGGTTTGCACTCGCAACAATGAGCGTAGAATTCCCAATCTCTTTCTTTATATGGTAATTACAGTTATCTCCTCAAACAATTCTCAATTGAAAGCTTACAGTTGGAAACCATGCTCTTGTAGGATTTCATTCATTCCTGGCACTACAGTACCTCCATAATTTAAATTAACATCATATTCCAGTTTTGCCACCCGGATCGCCGGAATGGTAGTGGGCGTGAAGAGAAGGCGCTGACGCCTTCGTCCTGCGTTCGACTCCCATCAAATGCGTGGGTTGGGTACCTTTAATTGGTGTGCTTGGTAAGAGCTTGCGTGCTGGCTAATGATACAAATGGTCCGGATTTCGGGTCAGAAAAAACATTGGGGAGTCGGATACGGAAAATTTGCAAAAGCCCAATCCTCAATCCCACCAATTTGCAACCCTAGTATTGGTGACCTCACAAAGGAGCTGGCGCATTATTAAGCAATCGGTTCGGGGCAAGGGTTCCTCATCATAAAAAAAAATAAAAAAATAAAAAAAGTAGTTTCTTATTGCATAGGAATGCCAAAAGAGGAAATATGGAGTGGGCAAGGCATGCTCAATTAATGAAAGTTTTCTATGCTTAAACCACACCTTTAGAACAAGATATGGCTTTGACATTAGAGTTAACAATTTGAAGTTAACCTAACACAAGCAAGAATGTCAGTGGTCAGATTCAAGTGGAACCCACATATGGATCATGTATCACTTTGACCATGTACATGGACAGGTCGGCCTAAATCTAGGGCAAAAGAAGACCACAAACTCCCTTACTTGTGTTCCTGGACAAGTACGGTGTGGAGACTCAAATTTACCTTAGTCAAACCCATGTTTGCCTTGTCTAACTCTAAGGTTTGAGGTGCTAATAACCAGGGGTGCAACCTTCAAAGGAATTGAGTGGATCTGAACCTAGATCTGACTTTGAGGTGCTGGTACTGGGTCTAGGTCTGTCCAGACCTATCAAAGGTACAATGATACCCCAGGTCCTATAGGGCTTGTTGGTGGCTAGTCTTTAGCGTGATTTGGGATGGTGCTGCTACAAATCATGCTGGGGCCACCAAACAATGGACGTGGTGTTCCATCCCCCCTCTATTACATCGAGAACAAGACAGAGGGACATACTTAAAAAAAATATCGGGGGAGGGCATCTCCCCGACCCTCTCATTCTCCCCCACCCCCTCTCTCTTGTGCAGCTACCAGCATGGAGGCGGTGGTGTGCTCTCTTGCCCCCCCCCCCCCCCGCCCCCTTTTCTTTTTTATTCCCGTTCTTCGTTCTTTTCTCTCTTGTGCAGCGGTCCGCAATGAGTTCTCTCTCTTTCCCCTCATTTTTTCTTCTTTCTTCACGTTCTTCGTTCCTCCCTCTCTCTCTCTCTCTCCTTCTTCGTTATTCTTCTTCTTAGGGTTTTTTTCTTTGATTTTCTTTGATTAGGGCTTTGATTTTTTTCTTCGATTAGGGCTTTGGTTTTTCTTTGATTTTCTTTGAACTTTTGTTTTTTTTTGTTTTTTTTATTAGGGCTTTGATTTTTTTCTGTTCTTCTTAAGTTTTTTTTTAAAATAATTATGGTTTTTCTTTTATTTTCATTGATTAGGGTTTTTTTTCCTTTGATTTTTATTGATTAGGTTTTTTTTATTTAATTGTTATTGATCATGGTTTTTCTTTGACTTTTTCTTTGATTAGGCCTTTTATTTTTTTATTTTTTTATTAGGGCTTTGAGTTTTATTTGATTTTTTTCTTTGATCTTCTTAGGCTTTTTTAAATAATTAGGGTTTTTTTATTTTAATTGATTAAGGTTTTTTCCTTTAATTTTTATTGATTAGGTTTTTCTCTTTGATCATCATTGATTAGGTTTTTTTTTTCTTTGACCAGGGCTTTGATTTTTTCTTTGGTTTATTTTCTTGTATTTTAGGATTTTAGGATTTATTTATGGTCTTTGCATTATATAAAAAAATATGAATTCTTATTTTTTTTCTCAAATTACCCAAAATTTAAACAATTTTTTCATACTTGGATATAGTTTGAGATCCATATTTGAGGCTAAAATCCATAACTTTTGATAAACTTTCATAATTAGATACAATATAACACCAATTAAAGTATTTATATATTAAAAAACATCAATTCTTATTTTTTCTTAGATTACCCAAAATTTAAGTTTTTTTTTTTTAGATCTAATGCAAGATCCCTATTCAAGGTTAAAATCCATAATAAACAGGTTAAAACACTCGTATGGGCATATCGAGTCGTAGGATTCAAAACGAAGTTATCTAACCCACTATCTATGTGTTCAAGCTGTCCACATAACATAAAAACTAAATGTTGCATACAAGGAACACAACTTCTTGTCCAATCGAAAGTAAGTTGGATGTAGTATAGTTGTAACAGAACAAACAAAACATGCATTCCGTTTTTTATGTTCGACTGTTTTGTTCAATCTTGGACTGGCCATCAAATATACCCATAGAGATCATATAAACCAAACCTATCGCAAACTTAGTAAAGTAACATTTTTAGTGATTTTCATATTAAAAAGGAGATGTTATCTTTGGGTGTAGAAAACAAATAATTTAAAAAACATGCCCAAAAAATAGAGAAAGTGTTAGATCTCAACTTTTCAATGAGGTATAAAACGTGATTAGGTGATATGCAAAAGCTGAGATACATATCGAATAACAAAACTCTCAGGAAAAACAACACAATTTTTCTATGTTTTTCGACTCTTCAATCAGACCTAGGCTTGCTGTGAAATTACATTAACCATATTGGAGTTGTGGGTCCATATTCTAATCAGTCTTCATGGGTTAACAAGACCACTTTCTTTTATTACAAAACTCGAACCCTACAAGATATATGGATTGGGATTGGGTCATATCTAGGGGTGGCAATCGGGTCGGGTTGGCGGGTTGGCGTGTCAGCATACCTCAACCCGAACCCGACCCGTTTATTAAACGGGTCGGCTGTGGCAAACACGAACCCGACCCGTTTAATAAACGGGTAACCCGACACGACCCGCCAACCCATTTAATAAATGGGTTGGGTCGGGTAAACGGGTTTTCAGGTTCGCGGGTCAGGTTGGCGGGTCGGGTTGGCGGGTTGACGGATCGGGTAGGCAGGTTGGCGGGTCGGGTTGACGGGTTGACGGGTCGGGTTGGCGGGTTGGCGGGTCGGGCAGACGGGTTGACCCACCCGCCTAACCCGTTTATTAAACGGGTTGGCGGGTTGGCATACCCCCAACCCGAACCCGACCTGTTTAATAAACGGGTTACACGGGTCGACCCGTTTATTAAACGGGTTGGCTTAAGCCCAACCCGAACCCGCCTAAGAGGCGGGTTGGCGGGTCGTGTCAGAAATTGCCACCCCTAGTCATATCTGCCCCTTTTGTACCTTTGGCAGGAGTTGGTTTATTTAAATAGGTCTCGTTTGAGGTTGGATTTGGGTTACGTTCTAATTGAGCTTGTTTTATTTGTCTTGGTTTCAACCTGATCGGGCCAACATCATGGTTGGACTTGGGTGAGAATCAAGTTGAGTTTTAGTTTGTTGGCGATGTAGTGGATAAGTCCTGCAACATATAGATTTGCTATGAGTGAACTAATATTTATAGGCAAAATTGGATAATGGATCTAGATAGTAGTATGGATCTCATGCAAAGAACTGTTTGATCCATATTCCAGTTACATCTATACCAAGGTGGTGAAGGATTATATGTTTGCTTCTTTTGTCTTTTTGCCTGCCTACCAGTGGCAAAACCACATTGTGGGTAGGGTGGGCACGTTCCCACCCTAACCTAGATCTCTCTCTTAGAACTCACATTTCCCATCCTTTGTCTTCTCCCTATCATACAACTTTCAATGTTCTCTCTCCTTTTTTGGCTAGGCAACCTCTCTTGCGATCTTGAATTCTCGGCACACCTTTGATGATCCCCAAAGCTTCTCTAGTGTGTCTTCCCCTTATGATCGCTTCTTCCTCCTTATTTTTTATTTTTCTTCTAGTCTCTGTAGAGGATTACAAATACAATTATGTTTTTTTTTTCTTTTTTCTTTTTTTGGAATGCAATCTAAGGTTAGCGATATCTGATTGACAAGATTCTTGCTTATTTCTCTTCATCCTTTTTTTGAGAATGAAATTGTGAGCTTTTAAGGTTTTTCTCCCGGGGTTGATTGGCTCAATTGCTCTCTCTCTCTCTCTCATAATGGATTCAAGGTTTTGTTTTCAAATTATTCTATGAATCACTTGATGGGGTTTTAATTTCAAGTTTTTTTTTCAATTAATTTAATGCATGATCTTTAATAGTGTTTAGGTTTTTTATTTTTTCATAATAGTGTGAATATTTAATTAGGGTTTAAGGGTTTTTGTGTTTTCCTTCAAATTAGCCTTAGGAATGACATGAATATTTAATTATTGTTTTTTTTAATCAGCATTAAACATATTCCATGAATTCATGCTCGATTTTTGTCTTACTTTTAGTTTTTTTTTTTTCAATTAGCATATTTATAAATGATGTTAGGATTTGGGTTTTTTTATTTTTTAATTGCATAAATAGTTCATTACATTTTAAGGTTTTTGTGTTTTCTTTTCTAATGAGCATTAGGCATGACATTAATATTTAATTAGAAATTTCTCTGCATTTTTCAATCAACATTAAACATGACTCAATGAATGCATGCTTGATTTTAGTGAGAATTTTAAGGGTTTTGATTTTTTTTATCTATGATTGATTTTGTTATGATTTAGGGTCTTTTTTATTTTTAATGCCATAAATATTTAATTATGGTTTAGGGTTTTTGTGTTTTTTTTTTTCAATCAACATTAGATAGAACATAAATATTTAATTAAGTATTTTTGTGTTTTTAAATCAACGTTAAGCATGATTTCATCAATGCATGCTCAATGTTGGTTAGAATTTTAGTTTTTTTTTTCAATTAGCATTACTATGAATAATGTATGTTAGGATTTGAGGTTTTATTTTTTTTTTTTACTGTGTATTTTGCCCACCCTAGTTTAGATTTTTGGCTCTGCCCTTGCTGCCTAGTGAAATTGCACACAACTGTGACAAGCTTTGGTTCAGACTCATCTGACAATTCAGATACGGATTCTGATATTGGACCACTTTCTCTGGATCTAAGATATTATGGATATGCCTTGCATCAATTCTGGATCCAAACTTGATTCTTTCAAAATCAAAGTTTTTTTTTAGCTAGGCTTGAGTTGGGTTTGATTTGTCAGGTTGTAATTGGGTTGACCCACTCCTATCTTTGCCCAATATGATGTTTATCCCTAAGCTCATCCACTTTACAAACTTACCAATTAACTTTGGCTCCAAAGTCCAAGCCACAATTGCAACCAAGTCAACCAATTTTTAACCCTATAACACAAGGGACTATCTACCCTTGTTGGACCTTAAGCTTGACCTCAAACACTATATGTGAAGATAAAAGCTTTCTCATGAAAGAGTGAAAATCAAATTATGTGAACATTTTAGAAATTTTCCAACCTTATATGTTTATATCCTTGGTAAATCCCATGATTTGTGGGATATGACAAAATAAAATTAGTTAAAAACTATTACACAAATGTCGATATTGATTTAGTAGAGAGCCTTCCAAAATCGATCTAGCATTTGCCTTATCCAGCATATCTCATCTCTCACTTACCATAACCATTTGTTGGATCTCCTAAGGATGATTTCATGCAAGACTTACCATTTTTCAAATGTTACCATATTCCAAATCTAACGTGCCAACGTTCCAAAATGATAAGATGGAATGTCGACACTCTATCTTATCGTTAACATCCGCCCCAAGTTGGAGCATGTGGATTTAACATGCCCAACTTGACTAAAAATTTGAATTGCTCTTTTCCAACAACTTTGGTTAAGATGTCAGTTCTTTGATGCATGCTTGAAACAAACTTATTACATAGTGTGCCATTTTGAATTTTTTTCTCCAATAAAATGACAATCAAACTCAATATGTTTAGTTCGCTCATGAAAAACTGGATTGGTTGCTATGTGTAAGGTAGATTGATTTTCACAATATAAGTAAGCTGATTGTGAATGAAGAAAACCAAAATCATTAAGTAGATATTTTAACCATGTGATCTCACTTATTACGGCTACCATTGATCAATATTCTACTTTTGCTAAAGAGCGAGATAAGGTGACCTACTTTTTAGTCTTCCAAGAGATTGGACTTTGCTTAAGAAAATTACAAAAAGCAGTAGTGGATTGTCTGATGAACAGACAACTGGCCCAATCGAAGTCTGAGTAGCATGAAAGCTGAAGGGTACTTTTTGAGCTTAGTAAGATTCTTTACATGGGTGTGCTCTTGAGATAACGAAGAAGTCGTATGGCTGTCTCTCAATGAGGTAGGAGAGGTTCATGCATAAACTGACTCAGAATATTCATCAAGTAATGTCGGGAAGAGTAATGGTGAGATAAATGAGTCATCCCACAAGCCTTCTATATAGAGTTGGGACTTTTACAACGGCTCCACTGTGATTCAGTTTCAATCTCTACTCTATAGGAACATCACTATGACGTGATCCTAGGTAACCCACATCTTTCATTTTTTTTTTATCTGGCCACTTTAATTTTGAGAAAATATTTTAGTTTTCTCATATCCTTGATACGAAAACGTTGGTGAAAGAATTATTTCAGCTTTTCAATTGTCATATTATCATTTCCAGTGACAATGATGTCATCAACATATACAAGTTTGGTTCACTTGCTTTCATTTATAAGTGAAAATAAAGAGTAGTCCATAAGGGATTGAGTGAAGCCCATGTGTCTAAGGGCTTGGGAAAATTTTGCAAACCACAATTTAGAGGCTTATTTAAGCTCATATAGTGACTTATTTAGGTGCCATTCAGAGTGTTCCTCCTTAGTCAAATATCTTAGGGAAATTTTTATGTAGTTTTTTTTTATCCAAGTCGCCATGCAAAAAAATATTATTGACATCAAGTTGATGAAGGGGCCAATAAAAAATAGAAGCAAGAGCAAGTAGTCATCACATGGTAACAAGTTTTACAATAGGAGCAAAGGTATCATGATAATTTAGTCATTCTTGCTGGGTGTAACCTTTTGCAACCAAACATGCCTTATACCTTTCAATGGTACCATTAGAGTGGTACTTGATTTTGTATACCCATTTTGAACCGATCAACTTCTTTCATTCAAGTAATTTGGTTAGAGTCCATATGTTGTTCTCCTCTAAGGCTTTAATCTCAGCTGCTATACCATCTCTCCATTGATCATCCTTCATGACTATTTGAAAATCTCATGGTTCATCATGGGATGAAATAAAAACAAGAAATGTGAAATGCTCTTTCAAAATTGAGAGAATGAGAGATAATGACACAAGGGATGATTGATTCCTTTCCTCTTGGATGACATGGTATGGGCATAGAGTGCAACATTGAAACATTGATAATCTTCAAGATATGTTGGGTTGGTTTGTTTTCGGCTGGATCATCTAAGCTGATTTTGACTTAGAGAAGTGGTAGGACCTTGTTCAAAAGTCAGGGCAGAATCATTTTCAGATTGGATTGGCTCAGGGAATCCAATTTGATCAGTGTGAGATGGGTTGGTGGCAATGGACTCTTGTTTATTGGGTTGTGCTTGGATTTCAACCTTCGAGTTCTCTATAATCGATTTGGGCATAACATGGTTTGTGAGAGAATTCATTCAAGTATAATTTGAAAGGAAATATATCCTCATGAAAAACTATATCATGACTAACAAAAATGGATTTGTTTTCAAGATCGAAGAGTTTATATCCTTTTTATTCAAAAGGATATCCCACAAAAATGCATTTGCGAGAACAATAATCAAAATGTGCTTGTAATTAATATTATGAGCCTAATATAAGCATCCAAGAACTCTTAAATGCTTATAGTTAGTCTTCAAATCATAAAGCACTTCATGAAGACTTTTATTTTCCAAATTTTCAAGAGGTAACCTATTTATTAAATAGGAAATAGTGAGAATACATTCTCTCCAAAAATTTGATAGGTAGGTTTGCTTAAAATTATAAGGCTCTTGTGATTTTCAGCAAATGCCTATGGTTTTTCTCAACAACACCATTTTGTTGTGGTGTTGTTACACAATTATGCTGGTGAAGGATGTCATTCTCACATAAATAAATTTAAACCTCAAGCAAAAAAAGTTCGGTCCCTTTATCAGATCTAATGATTTTGACAACTTTTTCAAATTGAGTTTTAATCATAGCGATAAAATTTTGCGAGGTTCCTTTAGCTTGAGACTTGAACCTCATTAAATAAATCCACGTGAATCGTGAAAATAGTCCACAATGGTTAAGAAATAATTAGCCTCGCATATAGATCATGTGGAATATCCACTCCAAATATCTATATGCATTAAATCAAAAGAACGTGAGAGTCCTTTTGCTACGAGAAAATGATAATCATACTTGATGAGCACAAAAATAAATATTATAATGACAATCATCAAAATAAATAAAATTAAAAGTTTGAGACAAGAAATTCAATCTAAGGGAAGGAATGTGGCCTAGATGCTAATGCCAAAGGTCGAAGTGTGCAGTAGGGATGGTAAACACGACAACAACTTTATGCTCTCCTATATTTCTTGGCTTCATGTCAAGAAAATATAGGTCAATATGCACTCTACCCACTCTAATCATCTTTCTCGGTCGAGGCTCATGAATTTCACAAAAAGAGAAAATAAATGTTACACTTCAAGGATTTTAAGAGTTTATTTATGAAGATCAAGTTAAACTTAAATGAAGGAACAACCAATATATGGTTAAGATGATTTTTTAGAGTTATAGAGATTGATCTCATGTGAGTTATAGGGGAAAATGATCCTTTGGGTAATTTGATGGGCTTGAGAGGCTCACACAATTTTGATGTGGTAAGTAAAGTAATAAGAGAGGAACACATATGATCAATGTATCTAGTATCCAGTATCCAAAATTTTGAAGTAATCGACTTGGAAGAAGAATGGAGATTACCTGACATGTTGGCCATCAGTTGAGATTTAGTAGCATAGATCAATAATAGCAGCTGATTGTGTTGGTCCAAAGTGAATGATATTACCATGATAACTAAAGAACTTTCACCATTTGATTTGGTTTTAGCAATATTAGCAGATTTTTTGAGAAAACCATAGAGAAAGTAGCACCAATTTTTAGTGGGATCGAGCTTGTTGCAGTGATCACATTTGGGTCTCTCCCGTTGTTTTTTATTTTTGGCATGTCCATCACAACCTTGATAACACTGTGGACGATTTTCAGTGTCCATTGCAGCAGCCATGTTGTGCTCCAAATTGGATGGTGAATGCACACTTCGCTGCCTTTCTTCTTGAAGAAGTATGTTATAGGCTTTGTTCACGATAGAGAGGGGTTCTGAGATCAAGATTTGTCTACGAACAACCATGCATGTCTTATTCATTCTAATAAAAAACTGAATAAAACGTATTTGATGGTGTAACTCAAATAGTGCTCTTGCTGCCCTACACTCACATGCAAGCAGTGTGATTTGAGTGAAAAATTCATCTCAAAGAGTTTTAATCTTCATATAATATGACTATGAACTTCTAAATTTTGAATATTCGAGGTCAATTTTTCTAAGAGAATCATTTTCTCAGGTCACTCCAAACAAGGAGTTAAGACTCTAAGAAAGTACCATATTGTTGCATCAAACCCATTTTGCCAGCAGGGAGGATGTGGATTTAGGGTTCAACACGAATTCATCGACGAATCCCATTTTTTTCTTGGCAGACATGAAAGTTGTCATAGCGCGGCTTCAGGATGGGTAATTGTTGCTCGTGGGAGGTAATAAGGATTGTCGATAAACTCATTACTCTCTTGAGTTTTGGAGTGGTCAATGTTGTTGGTGTCGTTTTGGCTCATGGTGAAGGGAAATGTACACAGTGAAGCACAAGAAAGAAGATAAGAGCTGAATTCACGTGAGAGCTTTTCACAGGATCTGATACCATGTGAAGATAAAAGCTTTCGCGTGAAAGAGTGAAAATCGTATTGTGTGAACATTTTAGAAATGTTACAACCTTATATGTTTACATCCTTGGTAAATCTCATGATTCGTGGGATATAGAAAATAAAATAAAATAAAATAAATGACAAGATAAAATTAGTTACAAATTGTTACACAAATGTCGACGTGGGTTGAGTAGAGAGCCATTTGTTGGATCTCCTAAGCACGATTTTTGCAAGACTTCCAAATGTAACATGCCAACGTTCCAAAGCGATAAGAAGGAATGTCGACACTCTATCTTATCGATAACACTATAGCACATATAAAGGTACACTTAAAAGTGTAAGTGGATGTGGCAAACCTAATACAAGGCCAAGAACATAATCAATTAGACCCAACCCAAGCCAATTTTACCAGTGTTAAAAAAGTAGTATGAAGCATGAAACAAAATTAGTTTTGGAAGTGATTAAGGAAGCGTGTGAGAGTCAAAAATAAAAAAAAAATGAAGAAACAAGAGAGAAAGGAAAAGAATAAATAATAATATGGAAAAATAGGAAAAACAATGAAGAAACGGGTAGAAAAAAAAAATGAATAAGAGAAAGAAACTACCTGAGAAACGAGTGAAAAGTGCATTTCTCACAAATGAAAAGCTTGTTTTTTCCTGCGATTCTTGCTTGGGAAGCACGCTTTTCAGCCTAGGAAGGCACTTTCGGCAACTATGGTCGGCTCATTTGTCACAAGAATGATATGAAAAGGACATGAGACACATCATTCTTGTGCAATTTTCCAGGAGGAATAGTATCAGATAGGACATGACACGAGAATAATGTGTATTCGTCTAACATATCAAACACTTGTGCCAATTTAATAAGCGGGTCGGTTCTTGGTAAAAAATGTTTAAAACCTGAACCGAACTTACAAACTTTATGTACAGTACTTTGCACCTGACAACACGTAGTGAACTTTGTAAATGAATGCATAATTGATTGCAGAAAGGTAGGGACCACACGATGCCTCCTCTGTCGTCCATCTTTGTACTGGAAAGAATCTTCTTCATTTTCAGGTATTCTTTCAATCTCCACCGTCCATTCAGATAAAGATGTTTCAGCCAGTATTATTCAATCCAATACCAGCCCGTACCGAAATCTTCCTCACATTCAATGACATCTGACCCGGAACTGCAAAATGACGGAATTGACCTTAATTAATCATTGCTAGGCCCATGGTTGGATCTCATGTTTCAATGGACCCTGATGGGATCTGGAAAACTTAGGATCCATTACTTGATCAGAGTGAAGGCTTTGGTATCCATGTCCTGATTTCAGTTTCGCAGGTAGGTCGGCAAATGGGTCAGACTTCAGACCGGAGCACGGGATTGATCTGATCCGAACCGTACTTTGGATTTGTAGCACATATCCAAATCTAGGTCAAATCCAGAACAAATAGAAGCGGGGAACAGCCAGATCTGGGTCAAAATTCATCAGAACCGTGTCAGAATTGGGTCTGTCCCCTGACAGTTTTACTTTTACCTTCAGTCAAGGGAAAACAATAGTTTTCTACCCACTTTCAGCATATCCACTACCATGAGATCAGATCCAGATCCAGATCCAGATCCACTATAAGATCTAAGCCAAGTTCGGATCTAGAACTTGGATCCATTTTACAACATTGAGATTCAGTATCAGGTCAAGCATAATCCAACCCGTTTGAGTCCCCATTCTCCGGGCATGAAAAAATCAAACCATTTTACTGAAGTGACCTGATTTCTGGGTCAAGGATCCCTAGACCCACCAAACGGAACTTCATGAATCCTTCGGTTCTCCTTTCCTTGCAAAAGACACAGAAACATGTGGACCGGATATGGATTTCGGATTGCCTTATCAAATAAACGGACTTGAACAATGGCTTGACCTTGAGTTGAATCCAGATCCGAGAAGCTGTTAAACCAGGTTCAGGTCCATCATGGATCCATAACATAAGAAGCTCTCCCGTACATGGATGACTACCCACTTTGACTGATTTGGATGAATCCACGGACCAGTCTTTCGGCAGTCAGAAAATTCGGGTCGGATATAAGATAGATCCAGTTGGCAGCACAAGTAAAACAAAAAAGAAAGAAATAATAGTAGTGTAAAATATTGCATAATTAGGGGTATTTTATTGCTGAGGTGAACAGTATGGTACGTCATACGTACCCGGGTCACATGGGAGATGAGAGGTACTTATCGATCCATGGGGTGCATTTAAGCCGAGCCGACTTCCCAATCGACCGGCTTACGGCTACCTAAGCCGAGCCGATGCCAAAAAGCAATAAGATATTGAGAACCAAAACGAAAGAAACAAAAAAAAGCAAAAAAAAGAGAACCAAAGCATAACGTGTGGGCCCCACCCTGAACACCCCAATACAAAGAAAAATATATAAAAAGAATATGAAAGGACCAATACTTTTTACTTTTTCTTGCATCCACTAGGACCAAATTTGCTCCTTTTTTTTTTCTCATACTTTCTCAAAAGCAATCTTTTTATGACTTAATGGCTTCCCCATGATAATCATGGATCGCTTTATTTCATGTAAAAAAAAGAAGAGAGAAAACGATAAAATAAGAGGGGTAGAGCACAAAGGAGGGAATAATGAAATGCTCCTTATCTTGGGCCCCGCATTGATCTCATAGTCATAGGCATAGGGTTCTTCCCAAAAAAATAATATTAAAATAATGGGGATAGGGGGTCAAAGATCAAGATCTGGGGTAGGTTTAAGTTCTAAGGTTAGGGTTAGGTGAGAAGTTTTTTTTTGTGTGTGTGTAGTGGGGGGGGGGGGGCAGAGGTTATTTGTGTATTTTAAGCAATGAATCAAATTACTTTAGTGTGTCTTATATATATATATATAGAGAGAGAGAGAGAGAGACTTGTGGATGATATGGGTTTTAAGGTTCCCCTTTCTCTACAATCTACTTTCTTTCTCAAGGGGGGAAGAGAGATGTAGACATGAAACAAGCACAACTGTAAAAACAAAGGGTTTTACATGTTTTGAAGGTTTAGGACATGGGTTTTGATGACTACCACCCAACCACCTCTGAACCAACCTAAGTGAACAAAGGTCTGGCACACAAGCAATTTGTGGGGCAGATGATGACAACCACAACTCTTAAGTGGTGGACCATACCTTAGGTTCCCAAGGCATGTTATTGCATGTAAGAATCACATGTGGGTAAACTTAGCTCACTTGGTTCCCTAGTTATGGACAACCATTGCTTGTGCACTTGGGTTCAAAACTTTTTAGATGCTTTACATTCACATCCATGTTCCCTTTACTCACTTTGCAAGATTTAGTTTTTAGATCAATTAGGGGGGAAGAATGAGCACACAATTTGAGTGTGGCTGCTTCAAATCATTTGTTGGAAGCAACAGGTCGTTTGGTGTCCATGGAACTGTCACATATGACTATGCTATTCAGATTTGGGCGGATCAAGTGTGTACATGTTGACAAATATTGCAACATGGGAGCATTGCATCTTGCTCCACTGGGCATCACAGGTCAAGATAGGGTAGGGATGGCAGTTGACTGGGGCGGGGGCGGAGGCGGGGGGACAAGGTCTCTACCCCTCCCCCGTCTCAAAACCTTGCCCTCCATCCTCGCCTCTATCCCTACACGGGTTTTAATTTTAACCTCCATCCCCGGTCCAAATGGGGCAAGGCGGGGCGCGGCCCCATTTTTCCTCCATCCACTGCCATCCCTAAAGAAGGATCAGGGACAGGGCAGGGTGGGGATTGGAGACGGGAACAAGACGGAGAGGGAAAAAGCACAAGTCCATCCCTACCTCCATCTCCCCACAGGTTTCGATTTTAACATCCATCTCCGGTCCAAACGAAGAAAGGCAGGGTGAAGCTCCATTTCCCCCGGGTCCACTGCCATCCCTAAGATAGGGTATGGAAAGATAAGCCTACAGACTGGTTTCCTACACTAGCACATTTGTAAATCTGCTTCACATTTTGTAACCGGTAAGGGTCTGCCTAACCCCAGCTTGCCAATAAAATAATTGAACACACAATTGGGCTCAAGTAAAGATTTAGCAAATTAACATCATTATTTGCAGCTCCAAGGGGGGTTAGTGTAGTGGGGTGCGGCTTTAGCTGTTAGACGGGCAGTCGAGGTTCAATTTTTATGGGTGTCCTAGCTTGGGAGTTTTGTGCTGCGGTCAGGACGAGGTATGACAGAGGTCTTAATGCCGGTGCAGTTTCTTCAAGTTATAAATAAAAAAAAAATTCATTATTTATAGTTGTCCAACGTCAATTGTATACTAATGTGTAAGAATTCAACATGAGGAAAGTGTAAGAATTTAACACAAGGAAAAAGGAGGGGGGGAGAGCCATAAAGATGATTTTACTCAACAAGAGAGGCTTTTGTGCCTTTTATTTTATTTTTTGGGGGGGTCTTCCTTTATTGCTTTGCATCATTAAAATTGAGGATGACATAGATATTCCAAAAGAAAAAAAGAATAATAATAATAAAGGCTTCCCCTTTTCACTTGCTCCAACGCTCCTATCGCTCATTGTTTACTTAGAATAGTGGTTGATGGTGACGAGTGGTTCGATATGGTATTTTCCCTACTTTGATATAAGAGTTTGAGATGAACCAACAAGCAACTCAATTCAGTTTGTACAGAGATCTGTTCAACCTAGCCGGGGTTAACCTTTAGATTCATGCAATTCCTCGATATAAGAGGATGTACTCTCTCTCTCTCTCTCTCTCTCTCTCTCTCTCTCTATATATATATATATATATATATATATATATATATATATAGAGAGAGAGAGAGAGAGAGAGAGAGAGAGAGAGAGAGAGTAATGGGTACATGAAACGTTGTTAAATAAGTTTTGCTGCTCTTCCAGTGTTTTTATGAGGAATCCACACCTGAATAATGTGTTTTGATGAAAAAAATGATATTGGATGCCTAAAAAATTTACAAAGATTTTGGGCGGTTGAGTTTTTGAACGTTATAAAAACCCACTCATGTGTGGGAATGGAACACTTCAAAAGCTGATCCCTATAAAATAAAGTACATAGATCACATCTGCACAGTCAGAATTTAAAAATAAAATGAAAAAAACCTAAAAAAATCATATAACGTATTTCATTTATCACTTATTTTATAGGGATCAGCTCTTGAAGTGTTCGATTAGGATGCATGGGTGGATTTTTATAACGTCCAAAAAATCAACGGTCTGAAATCTTTGTAAATTTTTGAGGCATCAAATATCATTTTTTTCATCAAAAAAACACATGATTCAGGTGTGGATTCCTCTTAAATCAACCATGCCCAACACATTTATGGGGTCAAAACTGCAAAAAAATACCAAAAAGCAGAAAAACACATTTAGCACCTACCATTTACTCTCTCACTCTCTCTTATATATATGGTAAGAACCAACCTAAGTAAGAATTGACCATTTTTTGCAGTTTTTTTATTTTTATAAACCTAAGATGTGATCTACAAGCTTGGTTTTGTAAGAACCAGATCTTAATTAGATTGTCTGATTACATGCATGTCAATAAGTTCTCTTATGGCTTCAAAAATATTTTCTAAAACTTTTGTAATTTTTAAGGCTAAAAAACTATGTTCTTTTTCATTTAAGAAACACGATTTAGGTGTTAATTCCTAGCACATGAATCATTCTGAACATATTTGCAAGGTTGGATTTGTAAAAAAAAGTGCCAAAAATGCTCAGCTCATACTTATGGTGGTGTGTGTCTATCTATCTATCTATCTATCTATCTATCTATCTATCTTACCACTTGCATACCCAAAGGGGTTTGGCGCAGTGGGATGGGACCTAAGCTGCTAGGCAGGTGGTCTAGGTTCAAATCCCATGGGTGTCACTTGTAGCCTAAGCGTGGCAACTCCCAGGGGTAAGAGGTAAGCCCATAGAGTTTTATACCAGCAAGATAGCGGCAGTAAGTACAGCAGGCAAAGCCAGCGCAACTAGGTCTCCGATTGTGGGGGGTGGGTTCTCAGTGTATGTAAAAAAAATACTACCACTGGCATAACCAATGTTGGTCTTTGATTAATCGAAAGTGGAGTTGATCGACTGACAGCTGAGTTTGTTCAAAAGCCACAACTAGTCTTTCCTTTTCGAATGGACTAAAATATTGCAAGTTTTCAAGCATAACGGTCTTCTCATGAAAAAAAAAAGCCTTTTCTGCGTGGCCTGTTTGGTAGGAAACCTTCTTCTCCATGAAAATAAAAAACACTTGAACTTGATAATATTGTTATTAATTATTAAGTGAAAGACTAAGATAAGAAGATACTTCCAACTTATTAAGATAACCAGTTTCTATGTTTATTCACTCTGGCCATAATACATATAACAGTCGAGACAGACATAACAGTAGCCGAACATTTCATCCACTGTTATCGGACAGACATGCGCCGCTGGTCATGCAGTGGCCAACGTCGTTTTTTCGCCCAACACATTAGTGACAGTCGAGACCGCAGCTAATTCCCTCAATCCTCTAGGGTTTCGCCTGTCCATTGTTACACTCTCGTTGTATGGAAAAGGTACTGTTTGGTGAACAAATGGCAGTTGGAGAACAAATGGTAGTTGATTAATCATATTTGGGGTCGAATAAGATATTGGGATACATGGTTAGGTCGCACTATCATAACCAAGGGGTCTCAAGTTTGAATCTCATGAGCTTATCCTCCAACTTGCCTCTCAAAAAACATTTTTTATTTTTATTTTTTGAAAAATAGTTCCTCTTATGGGCTATATTGACAAGGGGAACTTCACTCTAACATTAAAAACAAGGGTACTTTCCAGTGTTGCAGATTCAGCAACAGTATGGATAACTGTCCAAGTTCACGTGTGTGTAAAGGTGAAAACATAATAGATGCATTCTCAATAGTGTTTGAAAAGCTGGACCATCCACTGAGCTGTTTGAACATCTTGATTCATTAATTTCAAGGAAGTCCAGCATGGGCTCAAAGCTAAGACTTGAAATACGAAACTACTGTAATTTCTTGCAAGTACGTAGAAATGAGCCGAAGAAACCGAACCTAGGGTGTTCAAGCTCTGTTCATTTTTATGGTTAGCCAAGCCAGGCTCGAGCTTATGACAAACCCGAGCTAAATGAACTAAGCATAAGATGGCTAACAGAAGAAACACATTTTATCATGCTTGTTTCCTTCTTCATTTTTACATAAAAACAATATTTTCATTTATAAAACCATTATTTTTGTTAAGATTTTTAAATAAAAACATTATTGTATAATATTGATTGATTACATACGCATGTTTAACTATTTTAATTTACATATATATATTATAGAAAAGTGGTAGCTGCACAACCCTTGGGTGCGCAGCTACCTGCGCAATTGTGCTGGTCATCCATCACAGGGCTTGATGGATGGTTAGCATAAAAACGCTAAAAAATGCTTTTAACACTTTTAGCAGTGGGTTTTGACCGCCGTTAAAGGTCCCAACGGAATTTGGGGCCTTTCAATGGTAAAAAACCTGTCACTAAAGGTCCCAGGTTCCGCTGGGGCCTTGTGACAGTTTTTTCACCACCACAAGGCCCCATTTCTGTTGGCGGCGGCCAAAAACCGCCACTAAAGGGCACATTTTTGACCTTTTCAGATTTTTTTGTGGTCGTCCATCACACAACGTAGTTGCACAGGTAACTGCGCACCTAAGGGTTGCACAACTACCACTCATATATATATATATATATATATATATATATAAACTTTGTATCGACTTTTTAAAAACTAGTACCAATTCATTTAGAAACTCGTTAATGAAAATGTAACAAAAACTTTTTAAGCCCTCTGTTCCCATACCAGTATCAATGCCCATTTCTGGCAAATATGTTTTGGAGTCCCATGCCAACAATGGGGCCTCCACGCCAGTGGGGTTGTTGTGAAGGTGCTGAGATGAAGGCACCAGATCAAACCTCACTGGTGCACAGGTATGTCTGTAGCTTTTAGAGGTGGGACCCATGTAAGGCAAGGTGTTCATGAGGCCCCACCCAGGGTTTTCCTTGCTTCGGCCAGAGTTCCTCGTCATAAAAAAAAATTACATGTCTTGAAAATCCTAATATTGTAATGAGATGTTCCAATTCTTGGTTATTTCTAGTATATAATATTATAACATCATTATTACATTTTTTTAAGAATTAATATTTTCTGAATTATTAACCTTTTATATATTTAATTACATATGCACCAAAATTTTCTCAAAAAACAATAAATTTTTTTTTTTATGTATCTTGACTATATAAAGAGATTGGAGTAGAGGGATCAATCACTCAATATTTTTGAATTCTGCTGGTACTAGATAAAAAGTTTAGGACCACTTCTTATGGGTTCGTTGAATATGATTGGGATATATCAAAGCTAATAAATATGCCAAGGCAGTGTTGGGGCCTTAGCTGCTAGACCGGCAGTCATGGTTTGATTCTCATGGGTGTCGCCCCTCTGTGCAAGCCAATGCATAGAATAGGCCCCGGGAGCAGGTGTCCTAATCTCGGTGTTTTACGCTGCCAGCACAATGACCGTAGGTATGGCAGTCTGAGCCAGCGCAACCAGGTCTTCGTGCCAGGTGCAGTTTCTTCGGGTTATAAATTCAAAAAAAGGTAATGGATATTTCAAATAAACATTTTCCATATATATATATACACACGGATTTGCAAACTACAACTTATCTATTGCTATGTTAGTTTCTTAGGCATACTTGATCTGTCTATCCATTATTTTTCTTATTCTACGCCTGCAATTTAACTTGTATTTATTTCCTCATATTGCATATTAACTTCATGGTATTTCCTTCTTTTTCCTCTTCCTTTGGATAAGTATTTGAGATAACTTCTATCCATGTGTTTAAGTTTATGTTTTTGTATATTTTTGCTACTTTGAGTAGGAATTTTATATCATGGATAGCAGAAATGGTTCATCACAAGCATTTCGTATCCATCATTTCCTAACAAACCAACCGATCGAGTGCATCTACTGTGCATATTTTATTTATTTAAGATTGTGTTTATTTTAATATATGTATAGATGATTATTGAATACTTATCATATCCTAGATCCAATGTCTCAAAACAGAAAAAAAGATAAAATTAGATACTAATGAGTTGAGACAAACAATACAGGATAATGCATCATTGCTAGCCTATTATATGAGCATCTTAGTATGCAATGATAACATCACAAAGCTTTATTGTTTTAATCTGGAAAAAAATGCCAGAAAATTCATAAGGATGATATGTGGAATTACAACTGACTTATTTCAAAAAAATTGAAAATGATTGACTATTTCTGTATAGTGATATATATTGCGTATCTCGTCTTGTAGGGCAAGTTTGAACTTGAAGAATTTATGAAGAAATGGGCATTAGAATCTTTCAATGCAAAGTAGAATAACTTTAAATGCCACTTAAAAGAGAATACTTGGATCTTTTTAAAGGGAATAATGATCTCTTGGCTGTTTCTGATGGAGTTATACCCGCACAATGGTTAATCCTAGTCCACTATATATATGAAAATAAAAACCTACAAAATGGGCACGGTGCTAAATGAAACATGTTATTGGTTTTTTTTTCGAAATTCTAAACCCATAGATGTGTTCAGCATGATTTATTTACCAGAAATCGATATTTGGATCATGCATTTTGGATGAAAAATGATATTTAGAACCTAAAAAATTTATGAATATTGTATGCCGTTGATTTTTGAAATCTTATAAAAACCTATCAATGCATCAGAATCAGATACTCCAAGAAGTGATTTCTATAAAAACAAGTATATAGATAACATTTGTAATATCAAAATTTCAAAAAAACACCAGAAATCTATTAGCACAATTCATTTAGCATCATGCATATTTTGTAGGTTTCTATTTTCCTATATATATATATATATATATATATATATATATATATATATATATATATATATATATATATATATATATAGAGAGAGAGAGAGAGAGAGAGAGAGAGAGAGTAATGAGTCCGTGCTCAATGAAATATGCTAAATAAGTTTTTCAAGTTTTTTTTGTTTTATTTTTAAATTCCGACCACACAGATGTGATCTACATACTTGATTTTATAGGTATCGGCTCTTGAAATGTTCGATTCCGACACATGGGTGGGTTTTTATAACATTCGGAAAATCAATAGTCCAAAATATTTATAAAATTTTGAGCCTCCAAAATATCATTTTTTCATCGAAAACACATGAACCAGGTGTGAACAACCATGCCCAACACATTTATGGGGTCGGAACTGTGAAAAAACAAAACTGCAAAAAAACCCATTTAGCACATACCTCTCTCTCTCTCTCTCTCTCTCTATATATATATATATATATATATATATATATATAGAGAGAGAGAGAGAGAGAGAGTAATGGGTAAATGCTTAAACGTTGGGTGCTTGGGTTTTTCAGCTTCTCTGCTGCTTTTTATGTGGTTATGACCTTATAAATGTGTTGAGCATGATCGATTTACTAAGAATCTACACTTGGATCATGTGTTTTTGAAGAAAAAAATGATGTTTAGAGCCTCAAAATTTTACAAAGATTGCCTATAGAGTATTGGATGATAACAACTAGCTAGGTTATATTTCATAAACAAAGGAAATTTGTGTATTAGTTCACAAACAGAGAAAATTCGCAAATACATGATGACCTTCACGCGTTGGATACATGCAGTTCGCACTTAAGTATACAAGCAAATAAAAGAGTACATTCACAAGCATATGATGCGAGAGTACATACATTCACAAGTTCTTTATTAGGATGGTGCAACGCACATTTGCAAGTAGAAGTTGCGAACATGACAACCTTCCTGTGTTAGATGTCAGTGTTTCTCACTTAAGTATATAGTAACAAGTTGAAAAAAGACGTCTGCAAATAATAAAGTACATTAACATTATTTGATGTGAAAGTACAAACAATCGCAAGTTCTTCATGAGGACAGTGGTGCATTCGATTTGGTTTCACCCTCTTACGAAATCTCACATTCGGTCCACATGGGGGAGACCCGGTCCCTAAATAGGTGCTAGGACTTCATCCACCAAGTCCCATAATCAAGGTTTTTTTTTTAAGGGGAGAACCATTCATGATAGCATATAGATTGCCCATGAGATGTTGTATACCATCATTGCTCATCGGATTCCTACCGTGTGTATTAAGTTGGATCATGTGAAAGCTTACAATATGGTGGATTTGCATTTTTTAGAAGAAGCACCAAGTATCTAGGGTTTTCATGTTACTTGGATTCATAGAGTGCTGTTATGTGGAACTACATCTTTCTCAGTTTTAATTAATGGCTCACCGAGAGATTCTTTTCCAAGTTTGAGGAGGTTAAGACAAGCTGATCCTATCTTCCCTGTTCCTTATTGTAATGGAGTGTTTGACTCGTTGAATCCAATTGAAGTTGGAATATAGTCTGATTAAAGCTCCAAGGGTTCCTAAAGGCCATAAATCACTTTCCTTATGGTTGCAGATGATGCTGTATTTTTCTGTGATGCAAAGGAGGAGTTGATACAAATTACCCCAACTAAGTTTTTAGTAATTCCACTCAATTTACTTGATGATAGGGCTGATTAACAGAGTTCTTTGTTGGGTTGGAGGAGGGGCTCTATTCCTTTCAAATACTTGGGCCTGCCCTTGTTTGCGGGTAAACTTAAAAGTGAATATTGTGCCGATCTTCTAACTAAGATTCAAAGGAAGTTAGATAGATGAAAATACAAGAATTTGTCCTATGCAAGAAGAGTTTATCTTATTAGACATACTCTTGTTAGTATGCCACTGCATTGGATGCTATCTTTTAAATAGCCTTGTTCTGTCAGTGGCAGTTTAGAAGGCAGATTTGCTAGATTTCTATGGAGTTGTGTTGATGAAAACCCAAGGGCCCATTTACTTGAGTGAAAGAATATTGTAGACCTAAGTTGTAAGTTGGTGTAGGTCTCAGACGTTTGGTTGAGGTCAATAAAGTTAAATTGGCATTTTTAGCTATTCAGTTGATCAACTCCAATTCGTTTTGGGTCAATTTTTTCAAAGCCAAATACTTGAGAAATAAGAGCCTATGGAGTATGAATTTTGTTGGTAGGGGCCCATGGGCGTGGAAAGGCTTTTATTGGGGGTTGCAATTAGGGGTGGCAATCGTGTCGGGTTGGCGGGTCAGCATACCTCAACCCGAACCCGACCCGTTTATTAAACGGGTCGGCTGTGGCAAACACGAACCCGACCCGTTTAATAAACGGGTAACCCGACACGACCCGCCAACCCATTTAATAAATGGGTTGGGTCGGGTAAACGGGCTCTCAGGTTCGTGGGTCAGGTTGATGGGTTGACGGGTCGGGTTGACGGGTTGACCCACCCGCCTAACCCGTTTATTAAACGGGTCAGCCGGGTTGGCGGGTTGGCATACCCCCAACCCGAACCCGACCTGTTTAATAAACGGGTTACGTGGGTCGACCCGTTTATTAAACGGGTTGGCTTAAGCCCAACCCGAACCCGCCTAAGAGGCGGGTTGGCGGGTTGTGTCAGAAATTGCCACCCCTAGTTGCAATCCATTGAACACTTGGTTAAATGAAATATTGGGAATGGAGAATCTGTTAAATTTTTAGACTGATTGTTGGTTGCATGAGTGTCTGGCCAATTCTTTAAGCGGGAAGCAAATTGGAATCATTGTTTCTAAACTTAGTTTATCAGTAAAGGATGCTTGTATTCAATATCAATGTGATGAGGTTAGTTCTGCAGTTGTTCCGAGTTGAGTGATTATCGATTCTTCATCTTTTTTCTGGTAATCCAAATCAGTTATTTTGGAAGAATAAAGTGGTGGGGTCTATCACTCGTAAAGAAGTTTGGAATGAATGAAGGGTCCAAGGGGTTGAGAATTAGTGGCATAGTTGGATCTGGACTAAAAATCATTACTCCCCATACTAGCTGGACCATGTTTTTGAGTTGTGAAGGTTGTTTATTAACTCAAGACAGGTTACAAAAATTTAGAGTTCAAATTAGATGCTATCTTTGTGATCATGCAACGAAGAATAATAAGCATCGCTTCCTTGATTGCTTCTTTACTAGGCAGTGTTGGGATTTTATTATGCATAAATTTTGCAAGCCATGTCCTGTGTTTGGTGATGCGGTTGCATTTCTACAGTGGTGGTTTAGTTCTAGTGTTCGTCCTTCATGAATTGATATTGGAGGCTCACATTTCATTTGGTCATTTGGAAAGTTTGGAATGTGCAGAACACAGTGTTGGGGGTAATGTGGCTTTGTCTTACCACATGAGTGGCCTACTTAGAGTCCATTTCCTGTCTCTCCAAGAAAACCCCAACATATTGGGAGTTTCCTTCTTTGTTTTGGTAACTGAGTGCTGGTAATTAGAAACTTACACAAGAGGGTAGTTCCAACATAAGATTTTTCATGAGAGGTGTTTGAGGGTTCTTGTTCACAAGGGTAAAAGGCAACTTATTCATATTGCAACAAGGGAGGAGAAAGACGGTGGTGCAAATTTCGGTTTTGACTTGTCGGGTTGAGGTAATCCACATTAGCTGCATATTAGTATATTTTTTTGTTCTTGAGAGTCCTGTAACATCATATATGCATTGGTTTCAATAAAGATTTCTCTCGTACTCTCTAAATGTACGTAGGCGATTTTACCGAGCCACATAAATTTTGTCTTGTGTGCTTAATTGCTTTCTTGTTCTTTCATTACATAGTGTGTTTGTACTACTGCACTCACAAACTGGTATAAGAGTGAGACCTAATCTTAAAGCTTGTTCATGATGGCAATGAAAGGATCAAGAGTAAAGTACAAGATTGAAAAGTTTAATGGGAAGAACTTTACGTTATGACAACATAGAGTGAAAAATCTCTTGACCCAACAAGTGCGGGTTAAAGTCATCTATAGAAAAAATAATAAATCCAATGATATGTTTGATGATGATTGAGACAACATATGTGAAAGAACAGTTAGTGCTATTTGGCTTAATCTTGTGGATGATAGAACAATCTTATACAATATGTGAAAGAACAATATTTTATAATGTCATGAAATATAAACTCAGCCCAAGAGCGATGGTTGAAATTAGAGAGCTTATACATGACAAAATCATTGACTAATAAGTTTTATTTGAAAAAACAAATATATGCTCTTCAGATGATGGAAGACTCAAATTTGTAAGATAACTTGAATGTCTTCAATAGGATCTTGATTCAGTTGTTGAGTCTTGAAGTAAAGATTGAAAAAGAAAATCAAACTTTACTTTTGGCCTCTCTTCTCCCATCATATGATGATCACTCTCTTACTCAGGAAGAAGACTCTTGAGGTAGATAAGGTTACTACGACTCTTTTATTTAATTAGATAAGAAAAAATCCTGACACTGACCAACTTCAAGAAGGACTTCTGATAAGAAGTGATTTGGGTCAAGAAAGAGGTAGACCGAAGTCATGAGGTCCTAGACATAGGAATTAGTCAAAGTCAAAATGAAAACCACTCTTACTATTATTGCAAGAAAGAGGGACACTTAAAGAGAGACTACAAGAAGTGCAAAGAAGACATCAATAAGAAAGAGAAGAGGGGCAAGAGCTCAGAACAAGCAAGTGTGGCAACCGACATAAATGAAGGTGATGGTGTAGATCTTTCAGTTTTTATAGGTATAAATCAATTCTCATATCACTAGATTTTGGATTCTGGATGCTCATGCCATATATTCACAAATAAAGATTGGTTTGATACCTATTAGGATTATGATGGTGGTTTTGTTCTTATGGGTAATGATGTTGTGTGTAAGATCACATGAATAGAAACAATAACCTTGATGGTGGTACTTTTCTCGATACCGTGATGTTACCATCTAACCTTGATGAGAGTAATTGTCTTGTATCTCAACACTCGTTCTCTCCGTTCTAATATCTCTACTGGCTTCTCTTCAACAGTCAGGTCTTCTCGTATATCCACATCTTTGTATTGAATTACATGAGATGGATCATGAATATACTTCCTCAGCATAGACACGTGAAATACATTATGAATATGTGCATACTGAGAGGGTAGAGCTACCCGGTATGCTGTTTTAGCAACTCGCTCTAGAATATTAAATGGACCTACATATCTATTACTCAATTTTTCCTTCTTGCAAAATTGAAAAACACTTTTATAAAGACCTGATCTCCTACTTCAAAAGTGAGTTCTCTGCGTCGTTGGTCTGCATAGCTTTTGTGTCGGCTCTGAGCTGTCTGCAACCTATTCCTTATCATTTGAACCTGTTGAGTATAATGTTATAGCACGATTGGTGATTCAATGGATCGTTCGCCTACCTCATCCCAATACAATGGTTATTTGCAGGATCATCTGTACAGAGCCTCAAAAGGCACCATACATATGCTCGCATGTTAGCTATTGTTGTAGGCAAACTCGGCCAATACCACATGCTTGTCCCAATCGCCCTTCCAATCCAACATACAGGCTCAAAATATATTCTCCAGAGTTTGTATGGTTCCCTCTGATTGTCTGTCGGTTTGGGGATGAAAAGCGGTACTCAACTTTAACTTTGTACTCAAGGCATGTTGTAACTGCTCCCAAAATCATGAAGTAAAGTGTGGATCCCGATCAGATATGATCGAGACTAGTACTTCATGCAAGCGAACTATCTCTGTGATATATAAGTCTGCTAGGCTTTCTAGGGATTAACTGATTCGGATGGGCAAAAAGTGAGCTGATTTGGTATGTTTGTCCACTATTACCCAGATGGTGTTATGTTGTCTACGGGTTTTGAGTAAACCCATCATGAAATCCATGGTAATCTCCTTCCATTTTCATTGCGGGATTTCCATCTGTTGTAATATTTCACTAGATTTTTGATGTTCGATCTTGACTTGCTGACAAGTCAAGCACTTCAAGATATAACTGGCAAACCCAAGCCAATAAATAGAGTTATATTAAGCCATGAAAGTAATGGACTCACAAAACAAGCATGTAAAACTTAATCACTCGTCTTACCTTGCGACCTCCCGTTTCATATCGTTCTACCAATAACCCCGTTGTAGATCTTTAAACATTTTTGTAATTCTCGAGTGTATGATATACTTAGACTTATCGACTTCACCCAATAATTCTTTCTTTAATTTAGGGTCATTAGGGACCCAAAGTGGCTTTCGCATCCAGATACTGCCATCTTCATTGAGTATGAATTAGGAGTCTTCCTGTTGAGCAAGTGACTTAAGCTTTTCATATTGAGGATCCTCTTTCTGACTCTTTCAGCAGACAGACTGGATAGCTTGATAATCCCATGTTCATTTTCAAATGGCTTCCAGTCCGTAAAATCTTCTACTAATTTCCATCCTTTTCTAACCAAACTGGCCAAAGTATCACCCGCTTTGCAGCTGAGAGAATCTACTACGACGTTTGCCTTTCTCGGGTGATAAGAAATGGTAAATTCATAGTCTTTTATGAATTCTAGCCAACGTCGTTGCCGCATATTCAATTTCTTCTGCGAGAACAAATATTTAAGGCTTTTGTAATCTGTAAATACTTCAAATTATTCTTCGTACAAATAATGTCACCATATCTTCAGGGCGAACACTACAACTGCCAATTCCAGGTCATGGGTTCAATAGTTTCGCTCGTGGATCTTTAGTTGGTGGAATGCATATGCTATAACTTTACCATTTTGCATTAACACACACCCCAACCCTGTACCCGAAGCATCAATGTACACCACAAAGCCACCTTGACCAGACGTCAAGGTCAAAATAGGGACAGTCATAAGCTTCTTCTTTAGAGTATGGAAGCTTTTTTCGCACTTATCAGTCCACTCAAACTTGACTCCCTTCCTAAGGAGTTTGGTCATAGGTAGGGCGATCTGTGAGAAGTTCTAAATGAACCTCCAATATTAGCTCGCCAGCCCGAGAAAACTCCTGATATCTCTGATATTTTCGGTTGTTCTCAATTCAATATAGCATCCACCTATACATTCAATGCCCATTATTATGGTTCCTCCATAATTTATCATAAGAATTCTATATTATTTTCTAAAATAATTATGAAAGAGTAGTTACCTTAGTTGGGTTTATTCACACACAATCCTTTGAATCACATGACCTTCTCAAGTCAAAACTCACATTTGGAGAATTTAGTGAACAACTGGTGTTCCCTAAGAGTGTCTAATAAAATTCTCAAATGACCTCGATGTTACTCAATATTCTTTGAGTATATCAGAATATCGTCAATCAAGACTATCACAAACATATCCAGGTATAGTCTGAACACTCAATTTATCAGGTCAATAAAGGTGGTTGGCACATTCGTGAGTCAAAACAACATTACCACAAACTTGTAATGTTTGTACCTTGTTCAGAAGGTTGTCTTTGAAATATCATCGTCCTTTATTCTGAGTTGGTGAAACCTAGATCTAATATCGATTTTAGAGAAAACCCTACCCTTTTGTAACTAATCGAACAAGTCCTTGATACGAGATAGTGGATACTTATTTTTATAGTCACTTGATTAAGCATTCGATAGTCTATGCATAATCTCATAGACTTGTCCTTCTTCTTCACAAATAGGATTGGTGCTCCTCATAACAATACACTCGGTCGGATAAAACCCCATTCCATTAATTCTTGCAGTTGTTTCTTTAACTCCTCGAGTTTCACTGGTGCCATACGATAGGGTGCTTAGGAGATTGACGCAGTCCCAGGCACCAACTTGATACAAAAGTCCATTTTGTCCTGTGGGGGAAGTCCATGCAGTTCCTCCAAAAACACCTTCGGAAATTCACGAACTACCTCAAGTTCATTAATTGGTGTGAGCTTTGGTTCTATTAGGGGCACATTAACTAGAAAAGTCATGCATCCTTATCTCATATATCTCTAAGCCTTCAATGCTGAAATCACCTGATCCTTCAAAGTAGGTCTTGAGAGCCTTAATTCTATTTTTGGCAACCCTGGTCGGAATAGCACCACTTTCCCTTAATAGTATAGAACATTGGCATAATATTCATATAAACAATCCATACCCAATATGACATCATACTCAATCATATCGAATAGGATAAAGTCAGCAGGTAAACTTTGCCCGTCCAATAATATTTCTATATCTGGTATATAATTTACACAGATAGAGTTATATCTAATAGGGTTATACACATCTAATACATGTTTCAATGGTTCAATGCTCACACCCAATTGTTTAGCAAAATCTAAAGATATAAAAGAATGTGTGACACCACAATAAAAAAGAACAAGTGCAGTTTGACCATAAACTAACATCATACCTTGCACTAGGTTACCATTCTCCAGATGCTCGACGGTGGTGGCATATACGCATCCCAGCACTTTCTTCTAGATGTTTTGTTGTAGTTGTTGTTGTTGTTACGATGGTTGTTGTTGTGGTTTCCCTCCTCCAGTTGCCCGCCTTTATATATTTGTCATCTTTTTCTGACACTGCTGGGCATAATGACCCATCTTTCTGCAATAAAGGCATGCACCTGTACTTCGAGAATAGGGCTGCCAGTTATGAGAACAATTGCATTTATGACATACTTGATTCTGATTCTGCTATGAGCGATTTCCTCTGTGCTGCTTTTGCTTCTTGAATTGTGGTTGATGCCTCTTACCACCCTGGTATTGCTGCTTATTGACTCTACCCTTACTCGAGGACTTATTCTAGTCCTTCCTGGACTTTTTTCATTCTTCATTTAATGTGGTGGCAGCTTTGATGGCATCATGGAAGGTCGACGATCGATTAGTCATCATTCGATATCTCAAACCGTCCTTGAGCTCACAGACATACTTAGTTACCCTCGCCTTGTTGTTGGCAAACAAGTTCGGGCAATATCTCTCCAATGTCCAAAACTTGGTGGTATAATCCACTAGGTTCATGCTTCCTTGCGTTAGCTCTAAAAATTCTTGTTACTTTCTGTCACAAGCATGCTGAAAAAAATATGTCTACAGGAATATCTCTCGAAAGAGTCTCCAGGGAATAGGATCCATCCCAGCAAAATTTACCTCTTACGCAGTGTCCCACAATTTTCTAACATCACCCTTCAGTCTATAAGTATTGAAGTCTGTCTGCCTATCGTCAGGTACAAGCAATACATAAAAGGCATGTTCAATCTCTTCAATTCAGTTCTTAGTCATTTTTAGGTCAGCCTTTTTGAAAAAGATCGATGGATCGAGCTTTAGGAATTTTTCGTATGTTACTGGGCCGAAGTGATGAGATACACCAGCAACTGCATCTTTCTCATTCTAGTTTTGCAAATGTGTATTCATCATTTGAGCTAGGTCATTAAGAGTTTTCATGATGAAACTCCTCTATTCCTGTTATTCGTTAGCTGTGCTCGTGCTAGTATTAGCTCGACTATACATCTACAAACCACCCCATCAACCAGCTTGTTAGAATCTAAAATATCTTTATTTGATTATAGTGTTCCTATTATTATTATAATTAATTCTTTTTGCATAAATTAAATAGCACAAAATGCAAAATTAAGTAACTAAAGTGAATTATACTCACAAAGTGCTTGTCGAGTTATTGTATAAAATGATTCAAGAATTTTTGTTCCCAAGCTTTGATACCAACACTGTAACGCCCTAAAACTTTAACCCAATTTTGTGTTTTTTTTTAAAACACAGCGAAACTATTTAGTTTACTTTGGGTCAAACCTCTCAGGCACGTCACAAGGCATCCAAACCAAAGATATCATTCCACAAGTACTAAGAAAGTTTAACATGAAATAAAACTATAAGTTGATTACAAGAGTATAAATGAAAATAATTAAATTGTCTCAAGTTGCCTCAAGAACATCAAAAATTCATGCATCAAGTTTCCTACAGCAACCTGCAATCGCACTGCACCTTCTATTCTTCACCTGAAATGATTAAATAGTAAGATCGAATTACAACCAATCTGAACAATAGGATTATTATGTCTATGCATGTATATAATGTAACAAGGATGTACAATTTTAAAGATTATCAGTAAATTATAAAAGTATAATATATCAGGATATGACTAAATGAATATCACATGAAATAATTAATTTCATAACTCACTCATGACATATAAATAGGCACAAATCATTATAAGCATTTTTTTAGCACATTATAACACAAGTTTCACATGAACAAAGAGCACAAAAAATAATTATTATTTTTTTTTTATTATCCCACATACTCACAGGCCAAGGCAATTATAACAAATAACAAAAGAGAACACCCGAGGGTTTGTTATGCTATTTGTATTATTAACTCGAGTGTCTAACTGAAACTGAAATCTAAAGGGAGCAGTATAATAACTGAAAGATACTCCCAAATGCCAAAAAAATAGTGTGCACCCCTAACTTTTGTAGAAAAACTTGAACCTACCACCAAGGACAAATTGGTAGTCTAGACCCCTAACTTTGAGGATTGAGAACCAACGAGTCATTGCTACTCGAAGCAAGATAACATGTCCCCACAGTTTTGTATCACTTACCCTTTCTAAAGTAAGCCCGAGTCTAAATGGTTTATTTATTTTATTAATTTCATTATCAGGAGTTTTATTACTTGATCTCACAGGTGCCCAACATATATTGAACCCAGTGGCTCAATGTTTTAACCCCTCAAAGGCAACGATTCACATTGCTATAGTGGTATAAATTCAAAGATTTCTACCCTAAGTAGGTAGGACAACGATTGCTATTTATTTATGCAAACCCATATAGTGTGTTCTGGTACCTTTAAACCAGTCGAACAACAAGTGCCCCGGTATCTTTAAACTAGTTAGGCAATAATTATGGTTATATGAGCATGTAAATAAATTTTATAAAATTTTAGGTGTATGTGTCATGCCCTACAATCCTTTTCATTTACATGTCCTATCCAGGACTACCCATATGCATACACTAATGCATTAGTACACCATTACGGCCAATGCACACGTAATTTCATAACCCGTGTTTATATGGCACCACTATGGTTCACCCGAACCGCAGGCTCATATATGAGCCCACTTTTGCTTACCCTATTATTCTTGGTCATAAAGGGAGGTTGAATTCATCAAACATGACCCCACATACTATGCAACACTTCTAGGTTCAACATGTGCATGTCAGCATAAAGGGAAATATTTTCAATTCTCATGAGCAAATCAAGCATATGATAGTTAAACTTTAAATTCAATAAGTTTGACACATCATATTTAATGCAACACGGATGATTCACTTATTGGTTCAGGTTGTATCTGATTTCTAGGTTCTATTATGATGACTTAAATACAAAAATACAAGAACACAATGACCACTTGTGGGTCAATACAAACGAACATTCACATAAGCCACCTATGGGCTGCAAACACATAAAAATAATGGATCTTATTGAGAGAATGGGTGATGCAGCCTACTACTTGGGGTCGGTTCACAAACACGCCTAGATAGCTGATTTGGAATGCAGGAGCGATTTGATTTTCAAAACAGGATGTACTTTTGAAAATATATTCAGATTTTGAAAGTATATGCAAATCAGATTAGGTAAGGCAGTTTGCTCGAATATATATATATATATATATATATATATATATATATATATATATATATATATATATATATATATATATATATATATATATATATATATATAGTGTGTGTGTGTGTGTGTTTGTAAATAATGACTGAGATATACCCTGCAGCAAACACTCTATATATTCCTTCACCAACTTCTAACAAACTCCAATAACACAATCAAGGTGCACTTCGATAATATTTATCATCTTTTAATGCACACAATGATAGAACACTTTCAGCAAACCAAACAACGCACAACAATTAATAGAGGCGATTCAGCTGGGATTTCGCAAGATTGAAATAGTGGTCAGCAGACCCACTATTGACATTGCTTGGTGGGACGTCAAACATAACCAGCAACTAGAAGGGGTTCAATGATAAATCAGCAAACAAAACATTAACGCAGGAGGCTGATAATAGGTTCAAAATTCAATGGTGTTTACTGAACAATGCTTTAGTACAGACATGTAACCAGTTATTAATTTTGCAACAAACCAATGATAGAAAACAAACAAATCTCTGCTCAGTCCAAACAGAGGAAACATTGACAACATGTGATTGCTGAACAGATTTTCCATTGATCGATAATCTAAAACTTATTTAAAATACTGTAAATCAGATTCAGTCACTAGAGAAACACCAAAACGTTACCTTAGGTACAACATTCTCAAACAAAAATTTAAGCCAAAGTAATACTGGTTCAAGCAATAAATTTCTTGTTGTAGTGATAATGACAGTCGTGAACTCAAACGCAGGAAAGGACGATTTTCTGATATTCTTTCAAGTGCAGTAAAAACAGAGATTTTAAACCCATGTTTTCATGATTTACACACCAAGTTCTAGCATGCGACAATGAAGATAAATCAACACCTAACAAAAGAAAAACAAAAGTCCAGAGGATGGGTAATATACAATGGCTGAACAGCACAGGTTAACAAAATCTCTATAACAGGTCTATTAACTCGTAATGGAAGAGAACCCCCAAACCTGTTTGACAGCCATATTCTCACGAAGAACCAGTCATACCAGAAAATCCTGGTATTAATCTACTGGGTTTCAAATTGACCAAAAACACATCGGCCAATATTTTGGTTGTTGGTATGTATCGGCGATACATACCAAGACAGCCCTGGAACGTTGAACACAACACAGCATAGGAACCCTACCTCTGTTAGACGTGATAACTCGAGCACAACAGCACCTTCGATGGCGACTTGCTCAGGGTCATGTAGGGGAGAGTAAGGAGGAAGAGAACGGTGATGGGGTTTTTATGGGTTTACGAGAGAGAGGGAGATGTCGTGAGAGAGGGAGTAAGAGAAGAAATGGGGTAAGCGAGTGAGAGGGAGAGATCGTGGGTGAGAAGAGGGGGAAAAAGAGGGGTTCGGTTCCCCTCTTTCTCCAGCGCGTGTAAAAGAAGTCCACAGGCTGCCCAGTCTGACTCCAGATTTGGTCGTTTGGTCGGATCGGGTTGAAGCCTGGTTCATGTCAGGCCGTCTTGCAAAAACCAAGCTCAGGTCTGACCTGATTTCCAGCCCTCATCATTAACCGCTTTCGAATTAAATAATAGATTTTGGCATATGCGGAAAGGATCAACCAACGGCATAATCTTAGCTTTTCATAGTGAAAATGGTGATACCCTTCAAAATTGAATAACACTACCTTTTCTAGGTCTCTGTCAACGGTCTGAATTTACATCCTCACGAGAGAGAGAGAGAGAAGCTTACCACTTGAACAAGGAAAATACACACAAAAATCTGAGCAGAGAAATATTTAACTGCAAATACAGAAAAGGTCTGATCACATGTTTTTCAATCATAATCGTGAATCAAGTTCACTAGAAAAGCTCTATCGCCCCTCCATCATCACCTTCAACTCCTACCATGCCGTATGCTTAAGTTCTTCCTTTCAATCAAGTTCACTAGAAAAGCTCAGTGAGAGAACACTCCTTCAACAGCAAGGAAAACCAGTCAAGCTGCCAGAACCCAACTGGCACCCTCACTGCAGTAACTACTCGTGTAAGCAGCAGCAGCATTACTCATACGTGGATCTCCAATGTCCATCTGTACATCTCCTTCTCTGGAACAGGAATCATGAGAGTCACCAGTCCACTGGCTGAATCGTAGCTGAACTCCGTGTCAACAGAGTCCAGGGTGCACTTCAGTGGTTTCTGCGATGAGTAGGCCCCAAACCTTCCACAGCCTCGGACCCTCATGACCACTGATGCTACTGGTGAGCGAGGATTGCCCAGTGTTGCTGCAACATTGGATGTGACTTCTCCATCAAAGTATTCTGGCCGGGTTCCAACGACCACCTTGATTTCCTGCTGCTCTACCGCCCCTCCAGAGTTGAACATGTCGAGCAAACCAATGGCAGCAAAAGAAGTGTTGGGCGCAAGTTCCTGCAATGCAATATTAAGCATGATAAGTTATGGCTAGGAGAGAAAGATGAAAGAGTTACCTTGAGAGAGAGAGGGAGGTTTCTCACCTTAAGAGGGGAGATATGGAATATCTCATATTCCAGATTTTTGAGGGTCACAGGTAGTGAAGCACCTTTTGGAATCTGGACCAGTTCACCTGAGCGCAAAATCTGCCATCAATAAGGTGACTATATAGAGCATGACCGGCGAAAGCCTGATTTGATCAAAACTACAGATGGATGTTGAGTGACAGGGTCTTTGTGCAGGGAGCAGACAATATCATTTCAGTGAAGCAGTTCATTACAGGGTTAACAACGTTCCTGCCATGAGGCCTGGAATCAAGCCTATTAAACAGCTAAGCAGATCTGGACCCATTCCAAGCTTTGAACAGCTCAAGTACAATGAGTTAATGTTACCAACGGAATCTTTGGTGACTTGAGATCAACCTGACCTGAGTTGTATCAGAAAACTGGGTCCAAATCTACATGTATAAGCATGACATTATTTTTTCGAAGCCAACTCAACCCAATACCCACTGACGAGATGATTTGCATGACCCAATAAAATTGACCATAGTCATTTATCTTTCATCCAACTAGACTCCATTTTACTCCTTCAGTGTAGGTCTTAACTTAAATGGAAGGACTAACTTATGCTCTAGTAAGAAATTCAAAAAAAAAAATTAAACCATACTAGCTGATTGCAACAATTCAATTAGTAAGCTCTTTCAAATTCCACACCACTGCAACCTAACATCTGACGCCATTCAAGAACAAAAGAAACACGAAAATAGTTGAACAGCACTTACCCGATCTGTGTGCATAGACCACAGTTTCACCATTCCATTCAGGGCCTGCAATTTGGGAGATAAGATCAACATCTCGGGCACGTACACTTCCCGTGAGGGTGATGGGTGTTGCATCATGGATGCGTGTCTTCTTAGCCACTCTGCACCAGCCAGCACCTTGGCAGTTGAAAACGCCCACGATGCCAGAGCATTTGTTCACATTCCATACTTTCAGCAGACTACACAAAACATATTCCTTGTTAACACATCAAGCAAAGGAAGAGCACAGATATTCTCATGGTTTCTTGAAGTAAAGAAAATTACATAAATTTACAAATTTCATAGAAGAAACTGGTAGCATTTCGGTAATAGGCAGAGCTAGTGTGATGTCAAAGTGTTGAAGACATAGGTTGACAGAAATTGATATTTTATGAGGATTTCCAACAATTAACAATAAAAAAGGCAGTCATGAATGAGAAGACAACCCCGCATAGACCAAATGAAGTTCAACACAGAACTGCCACATTTCCTTATGGTATTATAAAAGCAATCGTTACTGTATGTGTCAGACTAGTTAAAGGGAAATGATTCAATCCCCTAAGGCATCAAGACGTATGCTGGTCATGCATGCTTGACTTTAAAAGACAGTCCTGTGGAAATGCAGGTCTGTCCATGCACCAACAAAAAATCCTCAGCCAAGCTGGCTCCTGTATCAAGCAAGGGTTTTGATAATTCCTAGAGATGAAATGTTCAGAAAGAAAAAGTGGAAAAGAAATAGGAAGTGCTGCATGTCGTGTGTGTGTGTGTGTGTGTGGATCTTCTCAATGAGCCACAAACGGAAGTACAGTCGCAAAAGTTGATCAGCATTAAATAATCCAGAGATAGCTTGCTAACAACCACCAAAATAGACAGGGAGAGGGAGTGAGCTTCACCTGGTTCCATCTCTCGCTGGGTCAGCAAAGAGGCAATCTCGAGTCGGCCGCCCAGGAAGTTGAGCACGCAGGACTGATCCATCAGGCAAGACGAGCTTCTTCAAGAGGTCAAAGTTGTGACAGGCAGGTTTGTCACTGTGCAATAATTGGTGGTTAGATTTTCAGCAACTTGCACTTTCATATATGGACAGATTAATAATTTGAGCCAGTTTGACTTTTAAGCAATATGCATTTCGCCCAAGTTTAACCTGATTAGACAAGATTGGCTTACACAAGAGGAGGTCCACACTAACCAAAATCACAACCCAAGACAATTGAAGTCCTAACCAGGGTTACTGGAAGCACCATAGTAAATGGGGAAGCGTGCTTCCCCGAAGCGCGTTGCGGAAGCACGAAACGTGGTGCTTCCGAAATGTCCTAAGAAGCGCCAAAAATTTGGGAAGCGTGCTTCCCATTTAGGGGAAGCGCACTTCCCAATTTAGGAGAAGCGTGCTTCCCCCTCGCTTCCCCTTATTTTTTCATTTTTTTGTGTTTTAATTTTTCTTTCTTTCTTTTTTCTCTTTTTTCGCTTCCCCCTCGCTTCCGGTTCGCTTCCTAGGTCACTTCCGAGATGATTCCTGTTTCGCTTCTAAGTCGTCCCGCGCTTCCCGCTTCCTAAAATGTTGGAAGTGCCTCGCTTCCCGCTTCTGCGACTGGCAACTCTGGTCCTAACTATGTAACAATAAAACACAACTCCTCGAGACACAACCTCAATCTTTAATTCTAAGGCCAACTAGATTGCACTCACCTAACATAGATTGCACAACCTCCAATTGCTCGAGCAGCACCATGGTAATCAGCTGCAGGGTGTTGGCTCTGCACGTAACACATGAAATTTGACACTTAGGTATACAGTATTTTTTAATATATCACCAAAGAAAAAAGGATGCAAAGATGAGGCCAATCTACATGCAATTTGTGAAAAATTGGGTAGAAAGGATAAAATAAAAGAACCCAACTAAAAGCTATTATTTATAGTGAAGCATTATCAGGATATCAGTCTATGCATCTTGTTTTGGGTCACAAATAAACAAAGCTCTTAATGGGAGAAGAAACATGTACCAGAATGGTATGCCTGTACAGTATATACTTACATGGAACATGTCCCAGTCTGGCTGCATAAATTCACCCAGAAAGAGGGTATTGTATGCCACCGATGATACATGTATGGTGTGAGAAGCTGGGTCCCTTGGGTAGAAATCATCTGATGCTCTTACCACAGCTGTTTGTTTTGCACTATACAGACAAGAAAAGAAATGAAAACAAGGACAAGGCCAGTATGAAAAACAACGTATCTCAAAGTGGTTTACACAAAGAAAAGAAAAGAAAAGAAAGCATGGTCCCTAATTCCATCGTGTGAGAGTTCATAGATATGGAGTTTACCATACTGAGTTCTATCCTATCATAGGAAGGAGGAAGTAACAAACCTATAGAGGCCATCCGTGTTGTGACACATGCAGGAGATGCAGCCATTGTCTGGGAAGTTCCGCAAGATGGAGGCTTCAAGGGCTTGGTGATACTGGCGGGTAAGTGTGACCCGCCCACCATGGCCAGCACCGAGAGTCTCAATGATGTTTTGCACATCCACTTTGACACCATCAACCCCACATGAGGCCAAATAGCTATGCAGCTCATTATAAAAGTTGTAAACCTTCTTAGGATGAACCAGACCCAGCCCATGTACCGCAAGGCTATCCATAACTATATCTGGTTGGTTGCCCAACACTCCTGGCGACTGTACAGGATATGCCAGTGCAGTATCATAGTGCTCCATGCCAGCAGCAGCTGGTTTCACTCCTCCCCAGTATCCAGCTAGAGCATGCCAAACATACACATACCTATTCAAAAGGGATACATGCATTAGATCTCAGTCAACATATTCCCAATGGTGGACATGGGATGGAGATGTTCAACATAATTTGTAGCAATCAGAGGAATGGGATTCATGAACTCAGGTTACCAATGGTGCGCCAGTCATTTCCTTATAAAAGAGAAACTAGTGTGTTAGATTTAAGTGACCATCTCTGACCAATGCATGAATCTCAAGAACTTGTAAAAGACTTGGTTCAGTGATTAAATTCTTTTTCCCCTACTCCAGGATTGAACAAATGTTGTCAGCCCATAAGATACGGAGACTGTCCAAGTCCCAGATGTCCCCAATCTCAGAGCTTTTTAATGTGTGTGTGTGTGTGTATGCAGATGTGAGCATGCGCATAAGTGACCAGCTCATTCATTTATGACCTGTACTAGTTTCCCATCAGCAACTGGCTGAAAAGTGGAAAACAGCCACCTTCAAGTGAAGGAAGTGGACCAGGTCCTACCAGAGGGTGAGATGATGAGTTTTGCAAATTTGGTAAACAGCATACACTGCTGTAGATCCATGTTTTAAGGTCAATTATCCCTTGTCAGTATGGCACCATTCATTACTGAATGAAAATAAAATGAACATGTTTGGTGAGATCAGGTGTTCCACCATTGGGACAAACAAATTGGGATTGAAGATGCAAAGATCATCTTAATTTATGCTAGCACTCAATTATTCAACTTTGAAGGCCCCAAAGGAGAAAAAGATACACTTACACCAATACGCTAGTTTTTCCAATAAAAAAAGAAAAACTTACTTTACGTTTTGATGCTGTTTAGCTTCATTGACAACATGCATCAGGCCTGGAACCTCACCATCCTTTCCATTCTTCTGGAACTTTGTGTTCTCCTTTATCCCTGTTAATCTACTTGCAAATCTGATAAAAAAGAGAGAAACAAAAGAATTTAGATTCTGCAAGGGCCATCCACAAACCAAATCAAACTAGGGCTAAAACTTTTGTGTGTATTTTCTAACCAGAAAGACCAAATGCAAAAAATTCTGACTGTTATAAATCTTCATTTCAATGTAACCAATCTAACTTGAATTGAAGGACTAAGAAGTTTTATCAGGTGTGGCAGTCGTATCAATGTCAGAAGCATATTGAATGAATCATGGGTAGACAGGTGACGGTACCAGTAATATTTTCATTTTCACCACCTTTAAAAATGTAATCCATCAAAGTGAATAAATTTGTACTTTTTAGTCTCATTCTTTCACAACTTCCGCATGAAACAAGAACAGGGAAGAAAAGGATGCAGCAAAGAATTCAAGGGCAAAAAAAAAAAGATGCAACAAAGAATTCTTACTGAGCTCCTTCTTGAATAATGCTAGTGTTATCCTTTACTTCATTGCCAATCTGTTGCCAGCCATCATCAATAATCAGAAAACGTGGAGGAGCACCACCTTCAGCCAAGCTGCAATATTTTGAAAGTTAAAATTGTTCATCAGAAAAAAAAAAGAGTTAAAATTTCCTGCTCCAACTAGTAGCTAATGCAGAATGAGACATTTTCTGACTTCATCAAACACAGAAGGAAACATTCTAAAAGTGCCTGAGGCAACTACCAGTATGATGTTGTTGAAGGTTTCTTATCAAGGCCAGTGAATTGACCATTCACATAAAAGATGTGTAAAACACTCAAAACAAGCATGGTACCTCTTAATGCCCTCTTCTACCCCCTCTGCTGTGACATCAGTGTAGAAAGCATCCCATGTGCACCAGCCAAACCAGTCAAGAAAAGATGGCAGCTGAGAAAAAACACATTAAGCTTAGTTATTTTTCTGGTTTACAGAAAGATTACAATGGAAAACAAAGAAAATGTGCTATTTTTCTTTATTCATGATAAATGCAATTTTACTAGATGAATATATGGCCTTTATTATTCATAACGATAAATAAAAACCTTCATTCCTAGCAATTATAAATCTATAAGACATCATGATTTCATGTTAGGTCCTTCAGAATAGTTCATGTATTGTGCAGCTTCCTTAAGGAGAATATGTATGGCATCCCTCCATTTCCTTCTACATGGTTTAAGAAAAGATCTGCTGCATTACTATGTACAAGGGGTGGCCTGTTGGATACCTGGACCCTAGCTGGTTGGGCTTGGGCAGCAAAATGTAGCCCAGGCCCGATCCAAGTCCCAGGCCAGCCCGATTAGATAATCAGGGCTAAATCAGGCCAGGCCCTTGTGTAATTTATATAGGGCCTGACAGGCCAGGCCCGGCCCGTTAATTGGGTTGGGTCTAAAGTAGGGTTACCGGAAATACTACTAGCATCGGGGAAGTGTACTTTCCCAAAACGAGTTTTGGAAGAGCGAAACGTAGAGCTTCTGAAACGCTCAGGGAAGCACAACTTTAAAATGGGAAGCTCTCTTCCCCAATATTGGGAAGCAAGCTTCCCATTTATGGGACGCGAGCTTCCTGATATTTTTGAGATTGGACAGTTTTGCCCTTCATAAAAAAAATTATCAAAAAAATAAAAGAAAACGTGTTTTTTTAAAAGGGAAAAATGGTCATTTTCAAAATTTTGTGAAAACCCCCCAAATCAAGTAGGGTTTGTGTTGTTTCATTCATAACTCTCTCTCTCTCTCTCTCTCTCTCTCTCTGCAGGTGGGGGTACGGGTATGCAGGGTATGACATGTCAATTCCAAAAAATGTGGGTACGAGGACACGGCTATATATATATATCACATAAATACAAAATAAATTCAAAATAAAAATATAATCTAAATATATATGTTATATCTAAATTATATATTATATACTGAAAATATAATTATAAATTATAAATTGAATACAATCTTGTATGTATGAAGGGTAAAATGGCATGTTTAGGTGTCGACACGGGGACACAGGTGTCTACACGAGTACAAAGGGCAAAATAGAGTGTCCATGTGACAGCTTATGGTGATCTCCACCGTCCTCGGCGATGGGTGTCCTCAGGTACTATGCCCTCTCTCTCGCTCTAACTCTCGCTAACTCTCTTTGATTCTCCCTCTTCCTCTCGCTTGCTCGGTCTCTTTTCTCTCTGACTCTCGCTCTCTTCGCCTCTCTCTGTCTCTGACTCTCTCTCTCTCTCTCTCTCTCTCTCTGACTCTCCCTCTCTCTTGCTCTCTATGTTAGTCTGTTGATCTCGTAAGTCTCTGTTTATCATGGCAAGTACACCAACAACACAACTGAGTATGTCATCAACAGGTTCCCCACTTCCCATAAAGAAAATGTGACCCAAACATAGACAAGGTAATGAAAAGGACCAGATGAGGTCCACCATTTTACGAACCAGGTCCCTGTCCCCATGACCATCACAAAACACAGCTAATGGATTTGAATCATTTGGCACAATAGCCTCTAAACAATCAAACAATGAAAACCTAAGAGAGTCATTTGAAGCCTAAAAGAATGAAAAAACATTTCACTTTTTGGATGTGTAATTATTTGTTTATGTCACTAACATTCCATGAATATAATGTAAACTGGGAATCGATTCATCGATTAATCGATGCATATATGGAAACTCTTATGTTGCTTTGGTCATTTGGTGGTGACTTTCTTGTCATGGACTTGTAATATTTTGTTGCTTTGAAGTTTAAAATTTGATGTTTTAATATTGAAGTGAATTAGTGAATTATGTTAATTTTAAAGTTTAAAGTTTATACTTTAAACTTTGAAATGCTTGAAATTAAATTATGTTTTTAGTGCTTAAATACATAAATTTTTTTGTGCATTTAAAAATTTAACCATATCTCTATGTAATCTTTTAGTTTATTGATTTTTCTATCTTGCAGAGATCACAACTCAAGTCATTTAATTCATTTCTTGAATAAGGCACACTTCTAAATCAAATTTATTAGTTTTCTTGATGTATTATTTATTAAATACTTGCATCAAGATGCATTTGTTAAATGGTTGCAACAAGAATATGAATTATGATTTTTTCTCGAAGTATTATTTATTAAATGCTTGCAATAGGATGCATTTGTTAAATGGTTGTACTTGCATATATGATTCAGTTTTGAGATTAATAGATCAACTTTAATGTTATATACTCATATTTTATTTTGTCAATGATAACATAAATCTTATATTTTGGTAAATTAAGAAATATACAATTACATTTTCGCTTTCCTTTTTATTCTTATTTGTTTCTCTTTTGCTTCCCACTCGAATCCTAAGTCGCTTCCCTCTTTGTTTCCCCTTCAAATTCTGGTTTGATTTCTACGTTGCTTCTGATTCGCTTCTCTTTTCACTTTCGAGATGATTCTTGGTTCGTTTCTAAGACGTACCTCGCTTCCTAAAATTTTAGAAGTACCTCGCTTCCCACTCCTGCTTCCCGAATCGCTTCCCGCTCCCACTTCTTCGACTAACAACTTTTGTCTAAAGGGCCCAACCCAAGCCCGACCTAAGCCCAAGTACAACTGAGTCAGGCTAGGCCATGATATGGGTCGGGCCTGTCAGCCCTAATTTGGTCGGCCGGATGGCCACCCCTACTATGTGCTCCATGGCCTATTTATCCCGTACAACTTGGTCAAATTAATGAGTCATAAGATTGATTTATTAAAAAAGGAAAACTTTTGATTGAAGGGATTGTACTGGGAAACCTTCATTAGAAAGTGTTAAGTTATATATATATATATGTTGATCATTGTACAAATATATTGTTAAAATGTATATACATATGATATGTATATATACAATATACATATACTTGTATCTATATGTATACATACTTGAGTATGCATACATATTTGTATATGTATATATGTATGTGTGTACATATATATTATATATGTAAATATGTTGTAACTATTTGTAACTATTTTTTCGCTTTCTTTTTCTTTTTAGTTAGGTTCTTTTTGGACTAGTCAACATAGAGTTGACTAGTCAAAAGAGCTTTAGGAACAGTCCAACAGCTCAATTTATAGTTGTTGGACTGTTCCAACACTTGTCCAACAACTCTATTTGAGACTACCTCTAAGTGTGTATATAAAAGGGTGCTTCCCCCTCATGTATGTTAATGCTTTTCTAAGCATTCTCTCATAATAAAGATCATATTTTTTAAAGTGTGTTGTGTTCTTTTGTATGTCCATTAGTGGCTATTGTAATCTTTTGTATTACCCATTGTTTGACTTGTGTATTGTCCCTTTGTGGACTTATGTTTGAGCACTCTCTTGTTGTCTATTGTATGCCCTTGGTGACTTTTTTTTTGTATTCCTCTTGTTTTCATTACATGGTATAAGAGCCAGGTTATCCATCTTGGTATTTGGCTTCTTGTGATGGATTCAGGATTTGCTGAATAAGGAAATCTTAATCCGGTAAGTATTTTAAAATCTTTGTTTTTTCTTGTTTTTTATGCATATCTCATGCATTTTGTATGAGAAAGCATTTGTTTATGGTTTTTTAAAAGGAAATTTATTAAAAAATTGGATCCTTGTTGTTCCTTTGAAATCCTTTTGAAATATTCTTTGTTTCTTTGTTGATCATTGTACATATATATTATTAAAATGTATATATAATGTACATATACATGTATCTATATGTATATATACTTAAGTATGTATACATATTTGTATACGTATATACATATGTGCTATGTCACATGGGTGCGGGTGCGGCGCAATTTCAAAAATTTTGGACACGGGGACTCGGCTATATATATATATATATAAGACTCGGTCAAAGTTGTGCCCATTAGGGGACAGGTGATGAGTTGTGAAGCCTGATTCAGGGTTTTTTTCCCTTACAGGAGGGGGGGTTTCCCCCCGGCACGGGTCCCACTGCGCGGTCAATGGGCGGGGGTCCAGGGGGGGCGCCCCTGGCTGGGGGTTATAGGGGGGCAGCCCCCCCCCCCCCCAAGATTTTTTTTTAATTCTGTAGCCCAGAATTATTTTTTTTTAATTCCAAAAAATGGACCAAAATGCCCCTAGGTGCGTTGACCGCACCCAGGGTCGGGTTGACCGAGTCTGAGCCGCACCCGTGTCGGTGCGTGTCTACGCGGGTGCATCGACCTTGGAGCCGAGTACGTGTGACATAGCGTATGTGTATACATATATATTATATATGTAAATATGTCGTAACTATTTGTAACTATTTTTTCCTTTTTTATTTCTTCTTTTTCTTTTTAGTTAGGTTCTTTTTGGACTAGTCAACATAGAGTTGACTAGTCAATAGAGCTGTTGGAACAGTCCAACAGCTCTATTTGTAGCTGTTGGACTGTTCCAACAGCTCTATTTGAGACTACCTCTAAGTGTGTATATAAATGGGTGCTTCCCCCTCTTGTATGTTAATGCTTTTCTAAGCATTTTCTCATGATAAAGATCGTATTTTTTAAAGTGTGTTGCATTTTTTGTATGCCCATTAGTGGCTATTGTAATCTTTTGTATTAGCCATTGTTTGACTTGTGTATTGTCCCTTTGTGGACTTATGTTTGAGCGCTCTCTTATTGTCTATTGTATGCCCTTGGTGGCTCTTTTTTGTATTCCTCTTGTTTTTATTACAGAAAGCAATCTTATTGTTTTATCAATTAAATCAAATTCAAGAAGACTAAAAAAAGGACTATGAAGCTGGGTTCTGAGGGAAAAGCTTTCCTTCACATATATGAAAGAAAAAGGAGGTTACTCCCCAGATTTTCCATGAAAGGAAACTGCATAAATATTACTCCAATTAAATGAAAGAAATTCTAAGCAATGCTTGCAGATTTTAAGATATGATATTTCTTTACATACATGGACAAACAGAAAGAAATGGAACTCTACTTCCCCAGATCTTAATCCACAAACTTAAACCTTTTCTCCTTGCTTGGCATCTTACAGATTATTATGTTGTTCATGTACTATTTACTGTTTTAGAGAGTTTTTTCCCTTAAGGGTGTATCTGGCTGATGGAGAATTCTCCATCAACCTTATTGCTTTGAAAGGGTAAATGTGGCAGAGGATTACTATGAGCTCCTATTCCTGAAAAGAGCATACAAAATAACACTCTTAACAGGATCATGTGCTATCATCTGAGGATGATACATGAAGCTCCCAGTAACCCTCAGGCATTTTCTGCATCAATTAGAACAACAAAACCTCCAATAGAAACAAAGTCTAAAATGCAAATCTAAACCTTCAAAGGAAAAATCAAAGAAAAAACTTAATTAATAAAAGGAAAGGAATGGAAAGAGCATTCATATAAGGATTAATTCTTTTTGTTGCAAAAAGAGAAAATTTCTCAATCAATAAAAAACAAAACACATTGACAAAATTACATTCTTTTTACAAAAAGGTCTATATAGAATTGATTATATAAACCCTCTAGGTCAATTCGACAAGGATAATGTATTTCATACTTAGAGGGTTTCTTTAGCCTACTTTTAAAGGCTAACTTATACATGGATGCCATTTTGCAAATAAAGGGAAAAAACCATGGGAGTCCATACGACACCACAATGTTTTCGCTACACAAACATCCACAGTAAAAATGACATGAGGAAGGTATCCACTATAAGAACTCAGAGTGAAGCAATACCTTTTTCTTCTCACGATGAAGAAAAGTCTGCATGCGTTTTTCAACAGCCCTGCCGTCATAATCATGGTCATGCATCCATCCATATGGTTATTCTTAACAACAACAAACACTATATAATAGAACATCATATAATGGTTTGACCATAAGGAGGTCCCCAGATCAAAGATGGATGATATGTCAAACAAAAGGACGTTTATTTGCATATCATTTCTAATAGACAGAATCAAAGCAATCTATTTCCAATGATTAGAGAGCAACCTTCTCATAAGGTGACGTTACATGCAAAGCACAGAGAGATGGTGCAGCGATGTTTCATTCATGTTCTCACTCATTTGGGTCCCCATATGCTTTATATGCCAAAACTATTTCAAATAGTTAAACCCAGAAATATGAATGCTGCAATTAATTAATAACGCTTGGGAGGTAAGACCGAAACATAAAAGTAAAGCATGAGAGTTTAATGGCAACTTCTGTTACAAACCGACAAAATCTACCCCCGCGTTTTACTATGTTGATTCTCCAGAAATAGTGGCCGTGAAGCATAAACAGAGGGATTGTGGAGTTCTCTAATCAAGCAGCAGAAGCGAACAAGAAAAACAGAGTTTTTTTTTCATAATAACAGAGTTAAAAGTGCAAAATAAACGTAAAATCTTACTTCACGGCCTGGTTGATGACTTCAAATGGGTTGGTGCCCGCGTGCATGTAAACCATGTAAAGCCCTTGTGTAGTCTCCACAGCATTGTCCCCTGCCCAATTAACCAAAAACCATTTAAATCTTGCATTCCTTCGTTTTTTTTTCTTCCCCATCATTACTTCTACATAAAAAGGACACAGTGGTCTGATAAAATCTCCCTTCAAAATCAACCAGCATATATAGCCATACCAGCAAGTGACTATCTCTGTAAGCACTTCATTCCCCTATCATATTCAAATCTACCAACATGCATTTTGGGTTGTAGGGCGACATAGGGCAGACCAATTGGAGACTACAATCACAGTCAATATGATCCTGTTTAGCACACAATAAAACCCCACAACTTGAGAAAGGACTGCAACTCTCAGGACACCCCCAAGACATGTTCACGTCCCAACCGAGTCCCTCTGAAGTGCGAAAATCGATCACCGCAGAACAAACAGAGAACGATAGCTCGCAGAAAAACGCTACCAAGAAACTGAATCTGCCGAGTTTAAGCGATAAAAATGGGTGGGAGTGAAGGAAAAGCTTACCGCTCTCGAGGCAGATTTCAATCTCGTTCTTGTCGTTGCCTTGGAGCACAGCCCTGAAGGGACCTTCCAGAAGAGGGAGGAAGACGGTGTAGATCGTCCGCTCCTCGGTGCTGGCCTCCATCTCTTCGGCGAGGGGCGACCCGTCCTTGCTCTCCACCAGCATGAATTGGGTCTCCAGTGGGACGTCCCTCCCGCACAATCCAATCCTCTGCGTCATCCACCATAGCTTGAAACGGAAGCAGCACACGAACCTCAGCCCCCTGCTTGGAGCAGAAACCCATGAAATACTTTGTTATCTTTCTCACAGATTCACGACTCGTACCACAACCACGATGCACCGGTGTTTCCCCATGCAGCGAATAAAGGGTGGCTGACTACGTTGGTTTACAGATAAAACCACTTGACTCCAGACTCAGACTAACCTCATTCAGAATACCTTCGGTGGCTGTTCAGGGGGACAGGGGTGATCGAGATAGAATAGCATGTGATCTAAGGTTATGTTTGATTGCTTGTTCAAGCTAGACAGTCTTTTCTTTTAGAGGAACAAGCGGGATAGTCTCAACACTGCTAAGAGTGTCAATAGGTCGGGTTTGACCCGGACCCGACCCGTACCAAACCCTATAGGGTCGGTGATAAAAAAAAGGTCTGATTCGAAACTGGCTCGGACCAAAAAAGCTCAATTAATATGTGGATCCAGGTATGGTTTGTAAAATTTTATACCAGACCCGAGTCCGACCTGAGATCAGATTAAAACCGGTGATTTTTCAATATTAATAGATACAAAAATATTATTTTACTGAGTATGGACCGGATCTGGTTCATGAAATCTTTATAGGGTCTGAGTATGGTTTTTCTTATAGCAAACTTGATAGGATTGGGGTTCAGACCCGGTATATGCACCTCAAAACAAATTTGGGTTCGAACTCACCTGAGTCCAAACCAGATCTGACCCATTGACACACTAGCTCAATCAAGCACGTCCTAGAAATCTGACAATGTCAACAAACACACGGAAAATGTAATAAACATTTGGAAGTGGATCCTGAATGGGTTTGGGCTTGGAAGCCCTTCGTGGATGCAAACCAATATCTAAAGAAGGAAACCCCATTAGAATCTAGATCAGACCTGAAGGCTTCGATTAGTACATAGAGCTGGGTATGGTTTGTGAAATTCTATACCAGACTAGGATCCGACCCGAGTTTCAATTAGGATACATCATTTTTCAATGCAAAAAAAGTCAAACAAAATATTATTGTATTAGGTTTGGACCAGGTTTGGTTTATGTAATCCTTATAAAACTGGGTATAGTTTTTCTTCTATTCGATGCAATTAAACCCAGATTCAGATCCAATACCAACACCTCAAAGTCAAATCCAGGTTTAGATTCGTTGACACCCCCGATTACACCTCATAAGGTTCAAATATGCATAGGGACTAGGGTCACGTATAAATAGGTTGGGACTAAGAAGACCAAAAGAATGAGTAGAGGAGTTAAAACCATGGGAAGAGCTCATGGTAAACAATATATTTTTGGTAGCTTAAAACTCCGTAAGCTTACCCCAAAATTTTAGGCCTAGTTGACACTTACTCAAGTACGCCCATGGGGAAGACGTGAAGGCTCTTGCTCTCGGCAGCTGTGGCTCCGACGAAAGCGCCCTCCACGAGCCCAATACCTGTGCCAGGTGTCAGCACGATGTTCTCTGGGACTCCCCTCAATATGGTCTTCCCGTGAACCACCAGATTCCCATCGTCGATGTTGATCTTTGAAGTGACCGTCATTTTTTCTCCCTTTTTTCTCTTCTTTTCCTTTCTACACCAAACGCGCTGCAGGAAAAAAAAAAAGAACTAGAAATCAAAATCATAAATCAGAATTCAGTATCTAATGGAGAAAAAGATGAGGGAAAACGCAGGTATAACGTGATAGTAGTCACAAGGAACACACTAACAATGCGCAAATACATTGCACCTTCCACCAACTACATTTAAAGGTCGTAAGAACGGAATAAATAGAAATCAACATCACCCAACAACTTTAAAAATATAAAATGACAGAAAAAGATTAAGAAAAATAAAAGGACAATAAACAAAAAGTTTACAAATATAAAATAAAACCTAATGTCTAATACACTACAAAGCTCTGCTATGAAAAAAGAAATATATAGGCGACCCTCCACCCCCTACACACAAATGGCCTGCAATTTGTAAGGTCTATTGTCATAATTGTTATGAGTGATAAGCAATGTTATCAATATCGGTTCGTATGGGCAGAAAATCGATATGATACAAGCCTGAATAGGCTATTTTTTAATAAATGTAAAAAATACCAAAAAATAATTTTTCAATAATATTTTAATGGTTTTAACACGTGTCATGTTATGATTGACACATAAAATTTTATTATTATTTCGGGCCGATACAGAACGGCCCATCACACAAAACTGAGCATTTTAATAATTTACATAATAGTTTTTTTTGTAAATTACTAAATATCATCTATTTATGATACCATGAGCAAAACACACACTATTCCAAAAGTTTTTAAGCCCTTGTTTGTAAACCAGTAGTTGGGCTGTTTGGAATATGTAGCTGGGATGGGCGTGAGTTTATGCATTTGAAGAAGTGGCAGTTGCTAAATCTTGGATTTGGCAGCTACCACAACATCAAGGACATCTAGGAGGTGATAGCTGCCAAATCCAAGATTTAGTGTAAATACAAAGGAGAAAGGGCTTCACTTCCCATCCCAGATGCACAAATGCCCATTCCAGCGCCGAGATTCCAAACAGGACCACCAACTTAATTTGACCAATATTTTATCTCAGGACCACCAAATGCATAAACGCCCATCCCAATGCCGAGATTCCAAACATGCCCTTGAGAAAGTCAGAACAGACAAATCCTTGATTTGACAGCTATAGATTCCATTCTTTAGAGCGTGTTTGGGATCGGTAGATGGGATGGGCGTTGATGGAGTTCATGCATTTGAGGAAGTGGCAGCTGCTTTGTCAGCTACCACCTTTAAGAGGTGGCAGCTGCCAAATCCATTATTTAGTGTAAATACAAAGGAAAAAGGGACTCACTTTCCATCACAAAAGCATAAACTCCCATCCTAACACCCAGATTCACCACGTGCGTTTGACCAAGATTTTGCCTCCGTAACATCAAATGCATAAATAACCATTCCAGCACTGAGATTCCAATCAGGTCCTTAGTGTAAATAGAAAGGTGAGAGGACCTCACTTCCCATCCCAAATCCTTAAAGACTCATCCCAGCTGCCAGCTTTCAAACGACCACCACAAGGTAGTTTGACCAAGTTTTTGCCAAATGCATAAACTCCTATCCCAACTTGTAGTTTCCAAACAGAACCTAAAACATGTCATATGCATCTCGAGCATGAAACTAACTTCTAAGAGTCTATATCAACATCTTCATGTGAGTCCTGAAATGTCTTTTGAGAAAACATGGACGGACTGGTTGAGATATCAAGCCAAAACGGGGTCTCCAATTGAAACGGTCCTTGACCGATCACGGGTCTTTCAAATTCAGCCCCATCTCGTGCACATCACCCTGCGAGTCTGAATAACTGACAACTCCTAATCAGGGTTTTCTGATACGGTGACTCTGATCTCTACCTTTTTACTGTTTTAATTTAACCCTTCTTTTTCACCCTTCCACTCTTTTATGTTTGCTTTTTATTATATATATATTAGAATTCTTTTTTTTATGTTACCATTGACCGTTGTCGTCTTTCTCATGTTAAGCTCAAGCGCCCCGTCACAGTCAAAATGGCGAAAACGCTCGGCGAGCGAGCGGTTTCCATTTTCAAAGACTCGGGTTTCCTCTGCTGAATTGGCTCGACAACTTCAGGCGAGTCTTAGAGTGGAGGTATCCTAGGGGAAGTGTTATGACCAAGATTGACAGGCTAGGAAGCAGAAACGCAAACGATATAGAAAGCTAAATGAAACAAACGATGCCTTTTTTAAATGTTTAGAAAGCCAGAAACTATGAATAAAACAAATAAATAATATAAGAATTGAATGAGAATCAAAATAGAAAATAAATTAAAACTAAAATAATGTTATAACTTTTTAATATAAAAATTAATTTTTTAACAAAATCTTCTGACTGAATTTGAAAAAAGCACGTAAAGGTGAGTGAGAAGAAAGAGAAAACACATAAAAAACATAAAAATAGAGTGAGAGAAGAAAGTACCGGAGCAGCATGAAAGAATAGAGATTCTCATCAAGCTTGAAAAATGAGAAATATTGCGCTGCTGAAGCATGTTTTCATAGAGTGGGTTTCTCACCTATCTAATAAAAGCTTCTGATAACTCTGATCGTGACCACGCCAACTCTCCAGCCCGTAAAACCGACTCTCCCAACCACACTCCAGACCATAAAAAAGGATTCAATGAATGAAAAACCATTGAAAATAGAAAAGGCTAAGAAAAGATCATTAAAAAGCAGGAAAACTGCTTTTAGGAAGTGCGAGTGAGAAATGAAAGATGTAAAAGCTAATTTAGGTAAAAAAGATCATTAAAAGAAAAAGGTGAGAATAATTACCTTTATGCAAATTTTCTGAAGAAAATGCCCATTTCCTTTGCTAACGAAAGGATATTATATTATAAAAAAGACATATGCTACAGTCATGAATTTTGTTCACCTAAGGCGGTAGGGCTAAGATTTTCCAAGGAGAGGCAACTCACTAAGGCGGTAAACTCTCGAAGATTCGGACAAAATTATGAATGAACGTACAATACAAACCAGAATTCGAAATTACTACTCCCAAAAAGCTCAAAATCAAGGGCAACGTTCTCTTTCAAAATCAAGGGACAATTACACCGCAAAAATTCTCTTATAACCCCCAAAAATGAACCATTCTCTTTATTTTCAACAACTAAAATCGAGATCTTCACTTTCAAAATTTACGTTCTTAAAATTCAAAAAAAGAAAAAACTTGGGAGACGGAGTCGTGATTCTAAAAAAGAAACTAAGAAATGCAAAGACTGAAGTCTTCCCCTGATTTTATCCCCAAAAATAGTAGATCTGAAAATCCCTCGTTGCTAGAAGAGAAGTACCTGGATCACACACTCATTCCACAAACGAAACAACTTTTTATGAAGACAAACGCCAAGATCGTGATATTATCACTATACACCTCAAGAATCCATCTAGATTCCTCCAGAATTTCCAGATCGAGAACTTCGAAATCCTAGCTACTAATTGCAATGAACGTACCTTTAAATTCCTCCTCCGATGATGAAGAACGTCTCCAAATCTCTAATATGAGAGAGAGAGTGAAAAAAGGGAAAACGAAGAAGGCCTAGAAAACCAGAGGAGAGAAAGAAATGAGAAAGGAGGAGAACAAGAAAAAAAAAACCTAAAAGAAGAACTCCGGAGAATGCCTAGTTCTTGTTTCTGTGACTCTAAAGCTAAACGCGATACTTCAGGAAACTCTGAGCGCGCCTTTTATAGCGTGTGCTCGTTATGTAGGGTGTCAACGGGTCAGATTTACCCGGACCCGACCCGAACCAAACCCTTTAAGGTCTGGGTATGGTAATAAATAATAAGACCCGGACTCGAAGGTCAGATTAATACATGGACCCAGGTATAGTTTGTGAAATTTTATACCCGATCTGAGTTTTGATTAAGACTCATAATTTTCAATGTAAAAATGATAAAAGTATGGTTTTATCAGGTCTGGTTCATGTAGTTTTTATCGGGTTTGGGTATGGCTTTTCTTATAGTGGACATGATTAGACCCAGATCCAAACCTAATACCATACCCCAAAATTGGATCCAAATCTAGTTCCACACGGTCCAAAACAAAACCGATGTGTTGACACCCTTATCGGTAGGTAGGGGTGTCAACGAACCCGGTTTCGTTCGGACTCAAATGGAATCAGACCCAAAGTTGATTTGAGATGATGGTACCGGATCTGGATCCAGTCAGACCCGCCATAAGAGAAACCATACCCCGATCCTATAAGGATTACATGAACATCACCAAGACAATACCTGGTAAAATAATATATTTTAGCATTTTTACATTGGTTCCTATAAGGATCCTATAAAGTTGATTTGAGTTTGAACACATCAAGCTCGGTTGGTTCAGCTCGTTTACCAGCCCTACTCAAAGGAGGTAAATGGATCGTATTTGGTTCAGATGCATGCATTACTGAATCCGACCTAATCGGATAAGGATCAAGCTTAAATCTAGATCTGAGTAGCTCAAGCAGCTATCCGGATATGTGAACTGATTGTTCAGGTAGCAGTTGGATTTGGATATATGACGATTGAGGTTCTTACCTTCACAAGTAGGGAAATGGTCTGGATTGTCCTTGATCTGAATCCCAAGTCCAAATTACATGCAATCCAAATTTGAAATCAGATCTGACCTATAGGGTGAAATCAGATTAACATACTAGATCAAGAAAAGAAAAAGGTTGGAAACAAGCTTTCTACGTTAAAAATAACAAGCAAACAATTAGGATTTGGTTTTGAGTTTGGACATGGATCCTGTATAAAGCACAAATCTGAATCCACTCCAAATTGGAAAACAGTCTGTTTAGGCAAAGCCAATTAAGATCCGGATAGACATGCTGAATTCCTTTAAGTCGATGCGTAATTGGAAACGAGTGTCCGAATTGGGTCGGGTGTTAACCCAAACCACCCAAACCCGATCGATTTAGGCCGAGGGATACTTCAGTCATTCTTATTTTGTTCGATGTGGGCAAGGACCGAACCCGGAACCTCGCAGGCAGATACATGCACAGCTGAGGGTATTTTGGTCATTTTATCGCCTGTTATAAAAATTCCGACTCAGCGTGACTATGTCCTCCCATCTCGCCCATAGAAATTGTCATAAATGACCAAAATGCCCCTAGGAAATCTGCGAGCATACTCGGTTTTCATTAAAGATAAAATATGGGGTTCGGACCAGGGGTCTTGGGTCCGGCTGACAACAATGAAACTTTCGTAGGTCTGCTGTGAACGAGATCGGATGTTGGATAGTTGGATCCAATGTTGTCAGTATCGGGGTGTATCGGTCCCGTATCAGCCTATAAGTATCGGCCAAAAAATTGATACGCTTCACCTCTGAATCTGTTATTTTTTAATAAATATAAAAGTACTTAAAATTATTATTTTAAAAGCTTTAACACATTCTTCTGATTGACATGTAATATTTTTTGGCTGATTCGGAATGATTCACTTGAGTATCGGTATCGACCAATCCTGCCAAACAATACAGGGCCGATACCGATACTGACAACATTGGTTGGATCTTTGTCCAAATACGATTTGGCAGATCCAAGTTGAGATCTTGAGGAGCGGCAAAGTCCCAGTCAATACCAGCCAATGAAATAGCTCACAACATAGGGGTATTTCCGTCATTTAAGAGGAAAAACTCGTGCCGCTTGGTCATTTGCTTAAGTCCGGAACCGGGAGCGCACACCAGCCCGCATATCGCGAACCTCAACCAACTGCCCCAACCGTACACACGCTTAGCTGTCACAGGAAACACGTGAGTAAACACGTCAGAAGGCGCCACCGTTGTGTTGTCGTTGTGCCGTGCGCCGCGTCAGCAGTCTCGCCTAACTCCCCCGTCCAGCAAAGAAATTTACGGTATCTGAGGTGTTTGTCACTGTCTCTAGCGAGGTCGTGTAATTCGGTGACACGTATGTACGTCCTAGTCAGCACAGCCACGTCGGAAGGCACATCCACGCAAATTGCACAGTTTTCCACGTGAGATGTCAGGATCATAAATGACTACTATGCCCCTAATAGTTTGAGCGTTTCTGTGGACCTTTTTTTTTTTTTCGACAGAGAAAGCTTAGGCATACCTTACCAGTTATACAACCATACCATTTGGGATCGAACCCGCAACGTCCCACTACAAGGTGACGTGCATCGACTGCTCTTGCCAGACAAGCGGTGTCTTTTTTTTAAAAGGCAAGGTGGGGTTAAGACATTTTAGAAATACAATCCAGGTCAAAAGATTTAGAATAAATTGCAGTAATTGTTTCATTTAATTAAAATAAATTTTGTACTCTTATGACGTACTCGTTGTGATAACCGCGACTAACCTCTTGTTAGCGATCGCTATCTAGCCACGTCGTGCAGACTAGACGGTCTCTTTGATATGGACACCTGTCGGTTGCATATCATTTCCTGAATGCCAAGAGCCGTTGCTTCTCCACTTGGAGGGTGCAGGACCACCGATTTCGACTGACACGTTTCCGTGCTAGTCTAGTCACCCGATATTTTTACTGTTGAGCCTGGATCAGGTGAGAGCCGTTACCCATCAAAGAGAGTGGAGAGCTCGTCACGAGCCGTTCATTTTATGCTACGCTCATCCCGATTATGAACCGCATCGAAAATTAAAAAGGGAGACCCATCCAATTCATGGACCCTGTTTCAAAGTTGCCAGTATCCGCTTGTATGGTGGGCCCATACATATAGGCAAAAAATTGATATGCTTCACTCCTGAATTGGCTATTTTTAATAAATATAAAAAAATACTCAAAATTATTTTTAATATTATTTTAACAATTTTAACATGTGTCATTGATACTTAATAGTCAGTCTTCTTCTTTTTCAAAATCGATGTGTTTACTTTTTTATCATTAGTCGAGCTTTGCTCAACAACAAAAAGGGTCAACATGTAGGCACCTCAATTTTGACTTAATTGTCTTGAGTCAAATGTCATATTTTGAAAAGTTAGTTGCTTTAGTCTTTTCAACCTTGTCCAAACTTTTGCTATATTTTTGGCTTACGACACAACTTTGATTTTCTTAAAAAAAACTTAAACTAAAGAATCTTGGCTTTTTAATATGACAAAAATTAGGTCATTTTGATATCAGAGTGCAAAGTTACGGCCAAAACAAGTCAATTTGTTTAACTTAAAAACTTGTTTTTAGGTAAGTTCATTTCATGTCTAATTTTGACATTCAAATTGATCAAATTTGGTTATTACTCAAAAGATTGATCAAATTTGGTTATTACTCAAAAGATGATTTAAAGTAGAAGACGTTAGTTTTCGAACACGTTAAATCATACCTCAAAAAGACGTACGGTTAGAGAGTTATGACCAAAACAAGTCAACTTGTTAATGTAGTTTTGCCTATTCTATCCAATGACAAGTTAAAAACACTGACATGTAGTTAGACAATGTCATACTTATCATTAAACAACGTTCAATTGTTGTTAAACAAGATGAATTGTCATTAAACGACATGAATTATCGTCAGATAAGGGTCCAAAACCCTGACTTATCATTAGATTAAGTCACTTATCTTCCAATATTTATGTCTTGTTGCTAGACATAGTCAGACAACAAGTTCAAAAAATGGACTTGTCATTAGACAAAAAATTGCTCATTTTTTGGCCTAAGATAGACGTGAAACAAGAATGAGGCGTATCTCGCATTTCAAAACTACAAAACTTTGTAGTTAAGACTTTCCTAATCCAAAAAACAAGTTTACTCGACCTGACTAAGCTTGTTTTACTCAATTATCAAAACACCCTTTAGGATAAGCCACTCAATTTGAACCAATTAGAGTTTGACACCTCAAACAACCAAACAATCATATCATAGTTGTTGGCCAGCAATTGGATATGATTATCTAGACCTATTATTCATAGAAATTGAATATTAGCTTTGTGATTCAAAGTCTAGGATCCACCTCAAACTCTTTAAATAGAGATCCGGAGAGACAAACTTAAGGAGAATCTAGACCAGGGTGAGGGCACCCTACGCATTGACCCTAGCTTAGCCTAGACGTTCTTAATATGCTTGAGCCCACCTAACCTACCTAATCCATACCTAGGTCCTTAGTCTTAGCCTACTAGGTCAACCCTACTAGACTTAAACCCACAAAGCCTCAACCTTGTAGAAGCTTTACTGGAATCGCTTGCACTCGTCAAGTTGGGGGCTACCTAAGCCCATTGTGAGCATTCTCTCTCCAATTTTTCTTTATTTTTTTGTTTTTATTTTAATTATCATTTTAGTTCGATTTAATCTTATGTCTTGCACTTTGTTATGTTTTTAGTGTTTTTTTGAGCTTCGATAGTGTAACACAAGTGGGGTCTCATTTCATATTCTCAAGAGCTGCTAAAAGGTACACATAACCTGAATACGTGAAGATCCAATTTAAGGAGATATGATGTTATTGGAATTGATCCTTCACCGCTTTGAGAGGAAAGACATTTAATTTGCAAACCAAACACACACTTTTCACAAATCTAATTTAAAAAAACTTGTCTTTTTAAAACTATATTTTAGTGGAAAATCAAGGTATCCACGCTCATTTCACTTTCAAGGTATCTCATGTGGCTATAGGTGGTTTGGAAAGAATATTACGGGCCTTGTCAAGTATCTTGGACCAAATCTAGCAAGTCCCTTTTTTTATATAGAGCATTGTAAGTGTCACAGGCCTATTTCCTTCAATGGGCCAGCGCGGCGCGACGGTCCTTCCTTACCGCCGCAAGCCTACTCGTCAGCTCGCTTGTCGGTCGCGGAAGCTTGTAATCAGAGTGCAAGAGAGCAAAAGAGAATAGAAGGAGAGAAATTGCAATCACAAGAAGCAATCACAACGAGGGTGAACAAAAGAAAGCTCAACGCATTTACTTCATTCACAATTTTGCCTGCAGGCTATTACAGTTCCAGTATACGGGCTGCCCTTTCGAGGTATTGATTCACCTGAACCGGGCAGCTTACATCAGACTCAACAAAAGCAAAACAGACTCTAAGCGCAACTGTACACTGTAAGTCGCAAGGGAACATGCTCCCCCCTTCAAATCATGCGTCGTCCTCGGCGCCATCTGTTTCGTGGTAAGCCCTGACTTCAGCCGGGTAGCGGCTGTTCATTCGAAATGCAGGCTCCCACGTTGGTTCCGTTGTTTCCTCCCACTGCACCAAGTATTTCTTCGCTTGTCCCAAGTAGTTGACCTTGTGGCGAAGGATCTGACTGATGTGCTTCTCGGCCCGTTGTGCTGTCGGGGCCCTCTGCATGATGGGAGCGCGTTATGGCACACTGTGTTCCGGGTCTCCATCATCTGAATGAAACTGCTTGAGGTTGCACACGTGGAACACCGGGTGCACCTTGAAGTCTGGGAGCAACTCCAACTTGTATGCCAGCTTTTCCACCTTCTTCGTGATGGTGAAGGGTCCCTCATACTTTCTGAGTAGTCCGCGGTGCCGCCCGCGGAAGATGCATGTGCGACCAGGATATAACTTCACCAACACTTGGTCCCCAGCTTGGAACCCTGCGGGCCGACGGTGCTTGTCCGCCCACTTCTTCATTCTCTTTGCCGCTTTGTGTAAGAATGCCTTCGCCAACTCATTTTGCTTGTGCCAGTCGCGAACAAACTGATAGGCGAATAATGGCCTTCCCATTTCTTGTGTGGCAAGAGTGTGCGGGGTCAGTGGCTGCTGCCCTGTGCTATCTCGAACGGACTGTGGCCTGAAGACTCGCTCTTCTGTAGATTATAACAAAACTGTGCCACATCAAGGAGCTTCACCCAATTTTTCTGATTGGCACTAACAAAATGCCCCAGGTACTGCTTCAGTATCCCGTTGATACGCTCTGTCTGCCCATCTGTCTGCGGATGGAAGCTAGTTGAAAACAGCAACTCAGAGCCAAGTAGCCGAAATACTTCACGCCAGAACTTGCCCGTGAAGCGAGCATCGCGATCACTCACAATGCTCTTTGGTATGCCCCAGTGCTTCACCACATGCTTTACGAACAACTCTGCAGTCTTCTCTGCACGGCACTCCTTAGAAGCTGGGATGAAGGTGTCATACTTTGAGAAACAATCCACCACAACCAAAATAGAACTGAGGCCCTCTACCTTCGGCAGACTAACAATAAAGTCCATGGAGATGCTATCCCAAGGACGTTCTAGAATTGGTAGAGGCTCAAGGAGATCGGCAGCCTTCTGGTTTGTCCCCTTATCTTGCTGGCAGATGAGGCATGTCCGCACATACCCCTCAACGTCGTCTCTCATTTGTGGCCAATAGTAGCCGCGCTCAAAGAGTGCTAAGGTCTGCTCCTGACCAGGATGGTCGGCCCATAGTGTATCATGGCACTCCTTGAGTAGATCTCGGCGAAGGCTTCTCCACCGCGGTACAAAGATGCGTCCCTCTTTTGTTACGAGGAGGCCATCTTGTAGCCAAAATTGTCGAGTCTTCCCTGCCTGCGCCAGAGAAACAAGGTGTTGTGCGGTCGAATCCTGCTGCGTACCCTCGCGGATGCGGCTCAGCAATGCGCCCTACAAATGCACTTCAGAAGGCTCTGCGCGCGCAGCAGGCAATTCAGCCCTACGGCTCAGGGCATCCGCCACAACATTGGTCTTTCCAACCTTGTACTCTAAGGCAAAGTCGAACTCAGCCAAAAACATCTGCCATCGAGCTTGCTTAGGCGTTAACTTCTTTTGCGTCTGAAAATAGCTCGTGGCCACATTGTCCGTCTTGACGATGAACTCGGCACCCAAAAGGTAGTGCCGCCAGGTCTTGAGGCAATACACAATGGCGGTCATCTCACATTCGTGCACTGTGTAACGCCTCTCTGCATCCTTCAGCTTGCGAATCTCATATGCGATCGGATGACCATCTTGCATAATAACTCCGCCAATGACAAAGTCTGAGGCATCAGTGTGGACTTCAAACGGTCTTGAATGATCAGGCAGTCGCAACACTGGCTCCCTCACTAAAGCTTTCTTCAAGCCATTGAAGGCATCTTGGCACGCTCTTGTCCAGAGTCATACCCGATTCTTCTTTAACAAATCTGTGAGGGGTGCAGCAATGAGGGAATAACCTTCGATGAAACGTCAATAATAGTTTGTCAAGCCAAGGAATGGCCGCAATTCTGGCACTTTGCTTGGCGGAACCCATTCCTGGATGGCCCTTATCTTCTGCCCATCCATACGCAGCACACCACGCCCCACAACGTGGCCAAGGAAGTTGATCTCCTCCTACCCGAAGAGACACTTCTCTCGTTTGACATAGAGGTCATTCTCCTTCAGTACCTGAAACACTATTCGCAAGTGCTCGGCATGTTCCTCCATGTTGTTGCTGTAGATCACGATATCATCCAGGTAGACTACCACAAACTTGTCTAAGTAAGGGTAGAAGATCTGGTTCATTAAAGTCGTGAACGTGGTTGGAGCATTTGTTAACCCGAATGGCATTACTAGAAATTCGTAAGCACCATAGCAGGTGACGCAAGTTGTTTTCAGCTTATCACCTTCGACAATCCTCGCTTGCCAGTAACCCAATCACAGATCTAGCTTGGAAAAGATACGGGCACTGCCTAACTGATCGAACAAGTCCGCTATCAATGGCAATGGGTAATTGTTCTTCACCGTGATCTTATTCAAGACACGGTAATCCACACATAACCGTTTAGAGTTATCATGTTTCATCTGGAAAAGGACCGGGGCACCAAATGGGGCTTTTGATGGACGAACAATGCCTGCATCCAACATCTCGTCTAACTGCCTGCGCAGTTCCTTCAGCTCAGCTGGCCCCATACGGTATGGAACCATTGCAGGAGGCTTCACTCCCGGGGTCAACTCAATCTTGTGGTCGACCTCGCGTCTTGGCGGAAGACGCTTTGGCAATTCCGGGGGCATCACCCCCCTAAACTTCTCCAATAGTGTGGCTAGGGTCGGTGGCACTGCTGCTTCCACCTTCCCTTCCTCTGCGCGCACTGCCACTAAGAATGTTTGCTCCCCATGCTTGACACCCTTCTTTAGTTGCATTGCCAACAACACTGAAGACTTGCTTTTCTGCGTAAGGCACTGCACTGTGTGGGACAGGTCTGACTCCATGATCGTCAGCGTGTTGAATTTTGGCAACATCATAACATTCTGGCTTCGCAGAAACTCCATACCCAAAATCATCTTGAAATCGTCTAGGGGCACCACAGAGAAGTTGGCTTTACTGACCCAACTTCCCACTTGAATAGCCATATCCCTTGCTTCACCAAGGATAGGCTTGACCTCAGAGTTTACCGTTTTAATGGTCCTCTGCTTTGACCCATGCTTCAAGCCCAACCGCTCTGCCTCTTCCCGCTAGACAAAGTTGTGTGTGGCCCTGGAGTCTATCATTGCTGAAGTAGACTTTTCATTCATAATAACTTCAGCGTACATGAGTTCCTTACTGACCTGCATGTTTTTAGCTGCACAACTTCTGGCTGCATTGATTGATCGCATGACGCTCATCCTCGGTTGCATGGTCTCAATGTCACTGAATTCAGTATCGCTGCTTTCTTCCTGTGCAGCATTGGCTTGCCCGTCGTCCTTTACAAGGCGCTTTGGGCATTGCCGGGCAATATATCTATCACCACAGAACCAACATGTCACAACCGCACCCTTGTTGCTGTTGTTATGCTTTGTGTAGTTCTGTTTCTTTTCGGATTGATGGCGTGTCGACGCCTCACCTTTATCGTTGCGTTGCTCATCCTTCTTGCCTCCGTGGTCAGGCTTCTTCCCAACTTTGGTTGATGGGGTGAAAGGCTTGCGCTGAGTGTCAACTAAGCGCTCAGCCGCCACATATGCATCTTCCAAAATACGGGGGTTGCTCCTTTTTACTTCAGACTGTGCCCATGGTTGAAGTCCCACAATAAACTAGTTGAGCATGTCGTCTTCTGGCATGTTAGGTATCTCCAACATAAGCTTCTAGAATGTTCTGACATGGTCTTGCAACGAACCAGTATGTTTGAGCTCACGAACTATCCGGTAAGCCTGTCTCTGCGCATTTCTTGGCATGAAGTAGTTGCGCAACTCTACTTTGAAGTCATCAAAGGTGTCTATCACACATTGACCCCTCTCCATGTCATTGCGCTTCCGCCTCCACCAAGCGATAGCATCACCATCAAGTAAGGCCGCTGCAGCCTTGATCCTCATATCTTCGAGGGTCACATTCTGGATATCCAAGTAGTCTTCTACTTGGAACAAGAAGTTCTCAATGGACTTGCTGTCACGAGAACCATTGAATTTTGCGGGTCTAGATACATCAATCCTTGATGGTCTGTCACCATTTCCGCCATTTAGGGTCACCGTCCGCTGCAACGTACGGTTCCTCAACTCAAGATCGGTCACTGTAGTTGTCAATGAAGTGACCTGCCCCATTAGTAAGTTCAACTGCTTTTGCAGGCTCGCCACCACATCATTCAATCCATTGAATGATTCACATGAGCGTGAAATCGCTTCATCATGCGAAGTCACATCTTCCACCAGCTTGTTAACAGTTGCAGCCAACTCTTCTTGGCCCCGAATTGAACCCATCTCCTCAGCTTCGACAACTGTCTTGCCTTTGGTGTTGCGCAAGTGTTGATAAGGCGCCACGATGTCTTGCTCACAAATCGCAGCCTGTCGGCGTGTCTGTCGACACCGACTCCGGAGTCCCTTCCCCAGCACGAGAACGGGCTCTGGTACCACTTGTCACGGGCCTATTTCCTTCAATGGGTCAGCGCGGCGCGACGGTCCTTCCTTACCGCCGCAAGCCTACTTGTCAGCTCGCTTGTCGGTCGCGGAAGCTTGTAATCAGAGTGCAATAGAGCAAGAGAGAATAGAGGGAGAGAAATTGTAATCACAAGAAGCAATCACAATGAGGGTGAACAAAAGAAAGCTCAACGCATTTACTTCATTCACAATTTTGCCTGCAGGCTATTACAGTTCAAGTATACGGGCTGCCCCTTCGAGGTATTGATTCACCTGAACCGGGCAGCTTACATCAGACTCAACAAAAGCAAAACAGACTCTAAGCGCAACTGTACACTGTAAGTCGCAAGGGAACAGTAAGAATGTGGTTTTATATTGTGAATCCATCACTTACAAGGTAAAACAAAATTAGAAAAAGCTTAAGCTGGATCTCGATTCAAGGGCAAGCCTTCTCTAACTCGAAGAGAATGATGTAGGAGCATCGCTAGTAAGGGTTCTTTTCAAAACACTTTATGATTTAGATTTTTTTTAGTTTGTATTTAAATGTTAGATCTGAATAGTATATCCATATCTAATCAATAAGTTAGAGCCTATATTTAATTAGAGTTTATCAATTATACCTATTTGGTTTTGACTGTGATTAAGAATTCTCTTCAATAAAAAGATGAAAAATCTTGGAGTTTATCCAATTCATTGAGATTTGATATCAGTTATCTTTTTTTATTTCATTTAATTGTCAGTTTTACTTTAATTTCTTATTATTTTCTTTGTTTCTTATTAGCTTGCATTTTTAGTCATATTTTTTCACTTTTTCCTAGAGTACGACAAGAATGATAATGTGATGCCCTCACATCAATATACTTTATTTGTCAGGCAGTATCAGCTCAAAAGACTGACATTTGGCCATGTGAATGGTTTCTAATGAGACATCTTGAGGAGCCACCCTGACAAGATGCTTGACTGCACTGATGGCAGAGTCCATGTGTGCCTGTTGCAGAGGCTTTGGCCTCAACCAGGTCCCTTTTAAGGCCCCAATTTTTTTGTCTAATTAACGGTGAGCATTGCATTTTGAGATGTATCAAACATGCTGTCAAAGTTTTGAAATAGAAGCTTAAAATGGGGGTGCTTGTTTGCACCCTTTGTCACAGAGACACGATATTTTGGCTTCCTGCCATACAGTGGGACATGAAAAAAAAATCATTGGTGTAAATACTAAATTATTTTAATATTTTTAATGTTATTTCAATAAAAATACATTTCTTAACATTTATATATTGAAAAATAGTTTCTATTGATTATATATAAACTTTAAGTGTTAATATTATTTAGTGGCTGCATGTGTAACCTACGTGGTTAGGTGAAGTTATAGAATTAATGGGACATTACTGGAATTAATATGGTCCTCCATGCATGTTTGACTATACATACAAATAAAGCCATGGCCATGGCAGGTGATATAAATCAATGGACGAGGTTTGATGAGATCAGTTGTCAAAAGGAGGGCCACGCCCATGGTCCTCTCTATTGCTGCCCCAATCAAACCAGCACGTCTCAAAGCATTGATCCCAAGTTGGGTTGATGTAGCCCTTCCTTGCACACTGAAACGCAGGAAACCATGCACATGCTGCTGGAATGCTTTGGCAGTACCAGTCTGCACCTATGCCATCACTTTCAATGCCACCACCATGCATGTTGATGCAGGAGCGGAGCAAGGTACAGTCCGGGTTTAAGAGATTCATTTGGATCTGATTTCGGTTTAGGTTTTTATTTATATATTTGAAAGTTTTAATATATTGGATCCATCTTAGATTCAAAATAGACTTAGGGTTTCTCACGTTTCTTTATAAATACTCATTATGGGGGGTTTCTGAGTTAGAGTTGGATGATTTGAACCTTTGTGATTTTCTGAATTTTAAATATATTTTATTGATATTTTTCATTATTCCTTCTTTTCGGGCTTTCTTTTGTAGGAGTGGGTGTAATTTAGTTTTGTTATCGTAAATTTGATGTGGGATTTACACCAAAGTGGTATAAGAGCAAGCACTCGATATTGCCACAATGCTGCAAAGTTTGCAAAGCTACTTGAAAGAAGCTCAAAAAATACACATGAGTTGCGTGATAACTTCTTTGATTGTGTGAGATAAAAGATTATGTGAGCTTGATTTGAGAACGGAGATAATCAAAATAATGGTTTAAATATCTGCTTTGTTAAAAAAGAAAAGTTCATGGAATTTATGTAGCGTTCAGATGATCAGAGGAACAAGAACACACATGCATATGGGATGGGAACAAGGATGTTTTGGTGGGTCCTTAACTTACTGGCAATATTTGATCCAACAATGAATCTGCAGTCAGCCCATCGTAGGTCGTATGGGAGGGCAGCGAGTCTCAAGTCACAACACCATTAGTGACTCTTTCTCCCTCTCTACCATCGTAGGTCGTATTGGAGGGCAGCGAGTCTCAAGTCACAACACCATTAGTGACTCTTTCTCCCTCTCTACCTTTCCTTGTACAAGAGGACCAAAGGGAAGTTGTCCCAGCCGAACCTGCCCCTCCTGATGACAAACAACCAGAGGGGGTATAGGTTGGCTGGTAGCCAACCTGCTGGCAGGTGATGCTCGCCAGTCCGCTGCCACCCGTGGGTTGCCTCACCGCATGGGCTCACCCCACCTGGCGACCCACTGCCGGACAAGAGGGTCCAACGGCAACCCAACATGCCAGCTGGGGAGGGTTGTTGCACCACCCACTCGGTGGAGAGGGTTCCCACCTATGGGTTTGCCCATTAGGTGGACTTCTCCCCTATTGAAAAACCAGGAGAACGGGTTCTCCCAACAAATCGACTACCAAGGAAAGAACCAGGCTCTAAACTCGTTTTCTACGGGTTTGAATCTGGTTCCTACCCAAAATCCATAGGTTCTTGCTCTTATGAGTTTTGTTTCAATTTAGGCTTTTATTTATATTTAGATCTTTTAATGCATTGGATCCATCTTGGACCCAAAATAGACCTAGGGTTTCTCATGTTTCTCTATAAATACTCTTTATAAGGGTTTCTCAGTTAGAGTTGGATTATTTGAATTCCTTTGTTTTTTTTTTATGCAATTTTAATTGATATTTTTCATTATTCCTTCTTTCCAAGCTTTCTTTCGTAGGAGTATGCACAATTTAGTCATCAGTTTGAAACGTGGGGTTGGGTCGGCTATACTCTACTCAGTTACGTACATCCCTAGTTGGCATAGATTAGTTGGGATAGTTTTGTGGGTGGTGTGAGACTAGCAATTCCAAGATCTCCTTGGTTCATAGTCTCCATGTAGACTAGCAATTTGATCCCTAAAGATGGAAAAGAGTGCGTAATTAAAGCTTTCCATTTGCTTATTTGAGTGGGAATGTTGACGATTATTGTTAAACACGATGGGGATTGCAAAAGAATGGGAGTTTTGTCTACCCTTGAGTCCAAAATCGAAACCTAACACTTGTTCTTGGATGTCTTATCCTAAATAGTTGTAGTCCATGCCAAAAAAATGGATTCTTGACCCACCCTCGAATTCTGGGATGCAAACTATACACTAAATAAAACTAGAAATCAATTAATAAATGAGTAATATGAAAATTCGACACGGAAAAGAAAAAAGGGAAAGGGTCTAGAATTTGAGAGAAAGAAAAGAGATCACAAACAATCTAAACTCTACAATAATACTTGATCATGCATAATTTTATGCATATTATTTACATGTTTATGTGCATGATTAAGTTCGAAAAGTGACTAATAGTGCTTGTTTGTTTGGAGATTTATTGATTTCAATTAAAAAGAAAATTGAGCAAATTTGGTCTCATTTGATTTTTTTAGTAAAGTTTAACAAGTGCTTAGAAAATAGTTTTAGGAAAAGGGTGTCCTTTTGAATTAAAAAAAAATGGAGTTTTTTAGAATTTTTTTAAGACTCTAACTGTAAGACCCACAAATTTTTTCTGAGGAATTCAATGTATATGTGATTGTGAGGTGTATACTTTCGTATGTTTACGAGGTTATAGCATGCATAATTAGATATAATTGAATTATGCTTTGAATTTTGATTCATAACGAGCGAGGTCCGAAATTGCGTAAGTGAAATGTACGAAGCGATATGAGTATAATTCTTGATGAATTAATTTCTGAAAATTCTAAGGTAAATTCATAATATATATATATATATATTTTTAGTTTATCCCCAAATTTGGGACCCAAATAAGAAAAAAAACTCGTTATTTCAAGTGCATTACTGGAAAACCTGTATAGATAGAATAAGAGTCGTAATGAGAGCAATTCTCGCAAATGATGAAAAAGTTTACAAATGTGCTTTAAAAATTTAGTAGTAATTAAGAATTTTGAAAATATGTTGTGATATTTTAATGGCGAATAAAGAATTAAAAAGGCATTATATATATATATATATATATATATATATATATATATATATATATATATATATATATATATATTTACATAGCCTTGGAGTTAGGTCTGACGTAGAGGGGGGTCACCCAAGCTCATGGGCGACCACCTTTTTGGACGTGTGTGGCCTTGGTGGACCGGCTGGTCAAGGATTGACCAGCTGGGCGGTGGCATTTTGGTGAGATTTATAAAACTCTTTCGAATGCTGGCCATGGGTTGGCCAAGTGGGCGGAAGCCCATGGCATTCTTGAAAGAACTCAAGTGTAGCCAAAATGGCACACTTCTAGTGGTTGGAAAGGGGCGACAACCTTGAGGCTCCCCCTGTAATTTTTCAAAAACCTTAATGGCATTTAGAAACCCTCTTGAGTGGCATTTTTTAAAGAACTTTTAAAATTTTTGAATAAGAAAAACGTGTGGTGGAGTGGACAACTATGGGGGGGGGGCGTGAATCACCCCAACCCTCCATCTTTCCTCAATGCATCCTAGTCATCCATGGTGTTTACCCTACCTACTTAATCCTTGAAGAAAGGAGGAGAGCCCTAATGGGCAATTTTTCTTTCTCTCTCTTTCCCTCATTCCCCTCTCCTTCCCCAAAATCGTGGTGTGTGTGTGTGTGGGTGCTAAGCACCACTTTCGTGGAGGCTCATAAGCTTATCATCCGAAGCTTCCTCTACGTCTTTTAAAAGCCTTCGAGGGTGAGCTACCATTTTTCACATTTCCATGTTGTGGTTTTCGTGTGAGCAAGCTCTCATGTCGTTACTTTGTTTTTATGTGTTTTACTTATCATTTTATTTTCTTTTATGCAAAGTAGTTGTAAGGTAGCATGAACCCATGTTGTATTTCTGCATTTTCCTTTGTTTTCGTCCTTTCTTCTTCTCTCGTTGGCATGTTTCGTGGTAGCCATGGTTCTGCTCGGCTATGGCAGCGAATCTGAGCTGCTACAGGCTTATTCGATTGGCGAGGAGGTCGTGGACCAACCCTATGCTCAGCAACCTTACCGAGTCGAGCCAACCCTCTTGGGTTTGGGTGTTCCTGGCCTGAGCTAGTCAGGTCAAGCCATGGTGGGATGCACCAATTGTTTTCCCCTTTGTTTTTTGTTTTTTTTCTGTTTTGTCTGGCTATGGACGCCATGACCCTTTTCTGTTCGGTTGGACCAGTCCAGATTGTTGGACGTGTCCAGCAGTGGGTGACCCAAGGCCGACCATCATCGGGTCAGCCTGGGCGCCTTCCTCTCTCCCTTTTGTCTTGCGTGACCCATAGTCGAGCCCCCTTTTCGGGTGGTTGTGGGTTCGGTTCCCTTTGGCCTGACACGGTCTGGACCGAATCTGGTCCAGACCTATCAAAAGCCATGACCCAAGCTGGGTTCACTTAAGGGCATTTAGCCCCTTTTCGCCATGCTTAGGATGGAGTTCATGGGCTTGTTGCAAGCAGGTTGCAGCAGGTGTGCTGCAATCGGGTGCAGGCAGGTGGGTCTGCACCCCTCCCTTCGGTGGTGGCTGAGCCACACTCGGGTCTGGACGCCCGGTCCAGACTGTGCCCAGGTCTGAACAAGCTCAGCATGGGTCTGGACCAGTCGGTTCAGACCTGAGCTATTCATTGTTGCCTAGACCCACATGTGTGGTCTTTCCCCCGGACCAAACCCACTTGGTCTAGGTGGTTTGGTCCCTACAACGAACTGAATGTAGACGCCTTGCAGGGTAGTCTGCTGCCCCTTTTCGGTTCAGCAGTGCCGCCCAAATCGGGCCCTGCTGTGTGTGCGTGTGGTGCCCCATGGCACCGTGTGGCTCGTGAGCTGGCGGGTACGATCTAGCCAGACTCGCGCTTAGCCACTGGATTTTCCCCCTTGTGGGAACCTACTCTTCGCGCTTTCTAGCCTCGTTAGCGGGCCTCGAGGGTGAAACTTTTTGGGGCTGCATGTGAGCATAGGGCACGGGTTCCAATTACCCCGACAAATTCTGTAGATATTAATTCGCCACGTCGTGGACGATGTGTGCGATTTCCCAAGGCAAAAATATATATATGCATAAAGTAATGGTAACCAGTAAATGCACGTAGTGTAGTTTCACACTCTTACATGTATTTCCACCTTTGCGAAACTGAATGCATAGTGCTTGTGAATGACACTGTATCGAGTGTGCAACAAAATGATATAAGGTTATTGCATGAATAAGAACCTTATTGTGTATGTAAATCATAACACTTCGCTTGATGTAAGTGTGGCGTTATTCTTGTCGCACTCCTTGGTATGTCACAAATTATTTATTTAAGCATATCATCATGTGTTTATGTGTCGTAGTGTTATGATGAAGTTTCGTATAACATGTACATTGTCGCACACTCTAGCACGAAGGCAAGTGCACAAATGAATGCTAGCATACTTTTGTATTTGTTATTGTGGACATACGAATCACTTTGGCTCTCGATGCATCCCGTGAGTACAAGGGGACTCGAGGCATATGGTAAGGTTATAGTGGCCTTATGAGACTTCGTGAATGTTGGAACTCCTTGGCGAATTTTATGTGGGTGATGGCCCCACCTCGTGAGTCGAGCTCACTTATGTATGAGATACATAGTTCCATATACCCTTCTTCTTATGCACATATCTGATTATGAAATGTTGAGACATTACTCACTTTAGTCAAGAGTTTTCAATTCTCATAGCGATGCATGTAACTTTGTATTGTTTACTTGCATAATCGCTTAATTGAATTGATTTATGTTTTTAAAAGCATGTTGTTACTAGTTGTTATCACTTATTTGCCCTGCTTTCAGTTTACTTACTTGCTTATGTTTTTGCAAATCTTGGTGATTAAATGGTAATGTTGTTTGACTCATGATAGTTTTGCTTCCGTTTTTCCATAAATTGGTATATTGTGTTTTGGTTCATCTCACCACCTCGCAAGAGTGCTGACCCCATTTTATGGAGATGCAGGTGATATTTTCTAAGTGTGCGATGGAGCTCGATGCGCGATGGAGGACATGAACACACACTTCTAGAACGTTGAAGATCTTGGCCGTTGTTTTTGTAAAAAGGGAAATGTTGTATCATCTTGTAAAATGTGATAAATAAAATGTTGCATCTCTCTATGACCCGCCCAGAATTTCTACTTGTTTTTCCCTTTTGGTTTTTCCGCTTCGCACAATGTATTTAAAAAAATTTTACCCTAAAAACTAAAGGATTTTTCAAGCTGGGATTCTCAGGCGTTACGCTAACCCTAGTTTTCTCTTTAAATAGAATTAAGAGAGAAGAGGGGGGCATCTTTCTCATCTTGGAACTCATGCTCTCTCTCTCTCTCTCTCTCCCTCTCTCTCTCTCTCTCTCTCTCTCTCTCTCTCTCTCTCTCTCTCTCTGCCGGTTTCCTCTCCTCCTCTCTTCTATTTTCTTCCTCCTCTTTCTCTCTTCTAGTCTTTTTCTCCGCCGGTATCTTCTTCCTCTTTTGTCAGAGGGTGCAACGTGACAAGCATACATCGTGAAAGGCCACTCTTTTCCTTAACCCTTTCATCGAAGGCGAACCGTACGGTAAGTCTCTTATCCCCCACTTCCTTAGTTTTATGCATTGAGTCTAGACTCTTATTTAGTTGAATGTATCAAGTCTGTTTCAATATTGCTAAGTGCATATAGCATGGTTAATCATTTATTAGTCGCATATAGTTTAGAACATAATTTAATTTCATGCAACAACTAGTTAGTCATTTTTATTTCTTTGTGTTCTAGTTATTTTTCATTTTTTTAGAAGGTTTAAGTTTGGCACCTTGCCCAATCACGCTAACATTCAAGTTCAGCAGATCATGCCCAACAACATGATCCACGTGTGCTGAGTTGCTTTGCCATTGATATTCACGTGATCTGGTCAAATCACGCAGTTGATCTAAACCCGCAGGCTGAACCGCGTGTTGGCCGAAAATGCAGATCCGGTTTGAAATAAAGTTTTTCTGATATGAGTCTGATCTATGTGAAATAACTGAACTCGACCCACACAGTTTTTTTTTTGTGCACTGATTGGTCCCTGATCTACGCAAAACATAACTTTCTTAATTGTGTTTGGGTCCGGTAACATTAGACTGCACCAACGTGAATCATATCATTGTGTGTGCGATTTGATGAGCATCAACGTCAACGTAACCAGACTGATATTAAAACAGATTTTTTTTTCATATATGCTGACCGGCGAGATCAGTTGATCGTACAATCCAACATATTCAGTGTGTTCAGTCTGGTGTCATCATATTGTGAGTTTTCAACTACCTTAGTTCAGCAAGATCCAACTACAACTTTGTCCAGCTTGATATATTTGTTTTAAACCCGATCGATTGTTCGCAGTCATAGAAATATACGTTGGTCAGATTTGGCTGAATTCAATCAGACTAGAGCAAGTCTGATTGGTTGTTCATAGCGTTGATTTCTCTTTCATCAAGCATGTGAAGTGCCCAAAATAATATGCCAATACTAAATTTGCAATTTGCGGCCCGACTGGACTGCATTAATTTGAATCTGAGTAGATTTGGGAGACCTTGGTCTACATACCAGGCCTGCGTGTTTTGCGTGTGACTTGCATCCTCTTTTTCATTTGCATTTTCTCTATTGATTTAATTTAGCATATCATTGCATGGTAGTTAGATGTTTTTTATTGTTCATGTAGATAGTCAATTGGTTAAGTAATCTATTTAATTAGTTAGGCTTCCTTCTTCTTTTGTTACATAGTTGAGTAAGTATAAAGTTTTAACAAGAAGTTAATTGATTCTATTTCTAGTGACTAACATTCATTTTTTTTTTTAGGTCTCATGCATGTTCGTGTTTTTGTATTCTTGTTTTGTGGTTGCAAGAGGGTTCAATTTGCAAGATAAAAGTGTCCTAGTAAATGGTCGTGCATATTTTACGAGAAGAAGGCTAGAGCATGAGGAAATGAAGCCCTGCAGATTTTTTTCTTATTTTTTATTTTTTAGGACTAGAGGGCCATATTTTTTTAATCAAATTGTAATAAGGCCTCTTTATTTTTTAGCCCTCTGCAGAAGGTAACTCATTTTATTTATTTAATTATTTTTCTTTAAGACAATAAAAATTGTTCTGTGTGGGGTACAAAAGTTCTTAAACATGTTTCCTGTGTTCGACCTGGACTTCACTACTTGTGTGAGCCAGTTTTTATAATTTAATGCATGATTTACATGAAAATTTTTATTGAAAAATATCTTTAAAAAATACTTTATCAAAAAGTTGCACCCCAACTTCAATAAATCAAGTGAATAAAGTGTATGAGCTATGCGCTAGCCCTGCACACTATGTTTCTGACTGTCCGACAACATCGCTCTATCCTAAATTTATACAGGAGCAGGTGGATGTTGTCCAAAGTTTTGCCAAACCGGTGCATGATCCATATGCACCTACCTATAACCCGAGATGGCAAAACCACCCCAACTTTGCATGAAAATTTTCACAGGACCAATCTCATCTGCCTTCCTAGATGCAAGCCAGACTGGGTAAATTCCAACAAGGTTACCCAAGGCCTACATTCTCACAAGCCCCTTCCCAGCTTAGCTTGCCTTCTCTCTAAGAACCCACTGCAAGTCAGTCCTATCAGGAGAAGCTTTTTGAGGCGTTCTCTGACATAAAGGTCAACCTTAACTCCCACACAGAGTTAATAGCCAAGCTAAAGACTTAGATGGGATAGTTGGTTGAGGCCTTGAGCAGGCACCATGAAGGGAGCCTTTCTAGTCAGCTTGTCGTCAACCCGAGGGGTAAGGAACCCATGCATCATGACCTGTACATCATAAAGTCTCATCAAGAGCAAGCTAACTCTGTTATAACACTTCAGAGTGGGAAGAAACTCCACCCTATTTAGGAGAAGACTGAAGAACCCAAAGAAAGACTTATTGACCAGTCGATCTCTCCTATCAGGCCTCAGGAAAGTGGGAGGGCTCCACCACCTAAGCCTTTCAGATCATATATACCCAAGGCCTCATTTTCTGAAGCTCTTGAACAACCAAAGGTTTTTGGCAAGCAGGGAGCAAAAATGCAAGAAATGCTTGAGATATTCAAGCATGTGCACATAAACCTCCCTCTGCTCAACACCATCCAACAAGTGACTGCTTATGTAAAGTTTCTTAAAAAACTTTGCATACAGAAGAGAAAATCAAGATCGTTGCCCAAGAAGATCTTTTTGGCTGAGCATGTGAGCTCGGTGTTTCAACACTAAGTCTCGCCTAAACTTAAGAATCCAAGGGCACTGATAATCTCGTGTGTCATCTGGAACATGACTATTGATCATGCATTGTTTGATCTTGGGGCGACATAAAATGATGAATGCTACTATATGGATGACATTCATCCTCAATGAAAGTAATCTGATTCATCACAGTTGAATAGTTGCATAGATGATATTTCGGTTCGTGACTTATTATCTGAGAAGCGTCCCTACAAGTCTTAAACCGATTTTCAAATATGTGTGGGGCTAATCTCGTTCTTAGTAGAGAAAAGAGTTATTTTAGGGTCCCGAGGGGTAAACTTTTAGGAAATGTAGTGAGCAAAGCAAAAGATGAGACCATATACCTCAGACCTCTCAATTGAGCATGCCCTTTAGTCCATTGATCTTATGTACGATGAAGGGTAACAAAAGATCTATCAGGCTGAAGACGTCAAACTTAGTGCTTTATGGGAGGCAGCCCATATTGTTGTTATAATTTTAGTAATCCAACAATTTTTGCTTCTTTTTGTTTTATAAGCATGTATGATAGATCATGTATATATTTCATTTTTTTATATGATTTATGAGTTACAGGTGACAAGGCAACTTCTATAGCGTGAATTAGGTGACCTCTATTCCTTTTCTTGATTGTATTTGTTTCTTAGTGTGCACTCATTCAGTTGCATCTAAGCATGGAGGAGTGCCACTGAGGACAGTGTCATTCAAGCATGAGAGAGTGTGTAGTTTGCATTCCCAATTTTTTTTTTCTGTCCATGTATCTGAACTGATGAAAACTCATAAAAATTAGGCTTTTAAGGAATGAGTTTTAAGCTGATATGAATGCTTTACATAATCTAACATTTTTAGAAAATTTTTAAGTCCCACAAAAAATTTTCTGACACTAATCTAGAAAAATGTGGTCATTTATGTGGATTTCAAATAAATGATGGTAGATGCATGTTAGAGTTTTATTTTGAATCATAAGTTTGAATATGCACAGATTTTTTTTTAAAAACTAAACAAATGTACATCATTGAAAATAAGAGTTAAAAAAGTAAAAAAAAAACATACGTTTAGTTGTTTGATTTCTTCGTATTCCCTAGTAGTTGGGATCAGACACAAGTTGAAGTGTTTGATTCCCATGTCGAAAAGGATAATGAAAAAAAGCACTTCTTTGTCTTAATATATGTGGCTTATTTGGTTCGAACAAGTAGAGCCTGGGGGGTGTTTACACCGAGTACCCTAAAGCCATCTGGTTTGAGAGCCACCGACCCGAAAGTCTGTTACATAGACTTTATAGAGAGCTTAAGAGATATTGCCATTGTGCATGACAAGAAGAAAGTTATACGTAAAACTATAAAAATAGAAGGTCTAGTGACTTGAGCAATTAAGTCTGAGAGAAACTTTTTATCTGGTGCCCTAAGGTTGTCTGGCCTGGGAGTCACTGACCCAAAGCTTGTTACATGTGTCACAAAAACCTAAAAATTTGATATAGTTCTCAACTAAAAGAAAAAAAAAGTGTGGAAAATTAAAAAATTTAAAAAAAGAAAAGAAAAGAAAATCAAGAGCATAAAGATAAAGTTCACTGCTTAGAAATAATCCTTGAAAAACCTATGCAGACAGCATATAAGTGAAGAGAAATAAGCAATGACATGTGTGTGTCTGATTTTTTCTAGAATAAAGCATAAATGATTATGATTTTTAGAGAAGTAAAAGAAAAAGTTTTATCTTGTGGTGCCATGTAAAGACTCTAAATATGTTTTGAAAGTATAATGACATGAAATATTTGTTTGGACAAACTCCTTAACTACCTAATGTGTGTTGAAGTTAAATCTTTTGTATACATGACAGAGATGTTTATGGGTAGCATCACTACAAACCCTCACGAGACCTTACTCGTTCATTGGGGTAACCCAGGGATTTAAAGGGCTTGTTGCATACGCTAAATACAACCATGATTCATACGAAAGTGAGTTAGGTTTTTGTTTGTTTTGTTTTGTTAGGGTCTTTTTGCTCGAGGACTAGCAAACAATAAGCATGAGAGAAATTGATCATGCATAATTTTATGTATATTATTTACGTATTTATGTGCATGATTATGTTTGAAAAGTGACTAATAGCGCTTGTTCGTTAAGAGATTTATTGATTTCAATTAAAAAAAATAAGCAAATTTGGTCCCATTTGATTTTTTTAGTAAAGTTTAACAAGTGTTTAGAAAATAGTTTTAGGAAAAGGGTGTCTTGAATTTCTAAAAATAATTTTGGCATCTTTTAGAACATTTTTTTAAGACTTTAACCCTAGTTTTCTCTTTAAATAGAATTAAGAAAGAAGAGGGGGCATCTTTCTCATCTTAGAACTCACGCCTCTCTCTCTCTCTCTCTCTGCCGGTTTCCTCTCCTCCTCTCTTCTATTTTCTTTCTCCTTCTCTTTCTCACTTCTAGTCTTTTCCTTCGCCGGTATCTTTTTCCTCTTTCATCAAGGGGTGCAACGTAATGAGCGTACATCATGAAAGGCTACTCTTTTTCTCAACCCTTCTATCGGAGGCAAACCGTACGGTAAGTCTCTTCTCCCCCACTTCCTTAGTTTTATGTATTGAGTCTAGACTCTTATTTAGTTGAATGTATCAAGTCTGTTTCAGCATTGCATAGTGCATTGCATGGTTAATCGTTCATTAGTCGCATATAGTTTAGAACATAATTTAATTTCACGTAGCATCCAGTTAGACATTTTTATTTCTTTGTGTTCTAGTTACTCTTCATTTTTTTAGAAGGTTCAAGTTTGGTGTCTTGCCAGATCACGCTGACATTCAAGTTCAGCAGATCACGCTCAATAGCGTGATCCACGTGCTGAGTTACTTTGCCATTGGTATTCACGTGATCTGGTCAGATTACATAATTGATTTGAACCCGCAGGCTGAACCGTTTGTTGGCCGAAAACGCAGATCCAATTTGAAATAAAGTTTTATTTATATGAGTCTGATCTATGTGGAATAACTGAACTTGGCCCACACAAATTTTTTGTGTGCACAGATCGGTCTGGTAGCTTAGACCTGATCTGCACAAAACATAACTTTCTTACCTAAGTTTGAGGTCGGTAACGTTAGACTGCACCAACATGAATCATATCATTGTGGGTGTGATCTAACAAGCATCAACGTTAATGTAACCAGTCTGGTATTAAGCTAACCTGCGAGATCATCTGATCGTACAGTTCAGCATATTCAGACTGGTGTCATCATATTATGGGTTTTCAACTACCTCGGTTCAGCAGGATCCAGCTGCAACTTTGCTATAAATTTGTCCAGCCTGATATATTTGTTTTAAACCCGATCGGTTGTTTGCAGTCATTGAAATATATGCTGGTTAGATTTGGTAGAATTCAATCAGACTAGATCAAGTTTGACTGGTTGTTCATAGCGCTAATTTCTCATTAAACAAATATATGAAGTGCTCAGAACAACGTTCCAATACTGAATTTGCAATTTGCGGGCCTGCTGGACTGCATTAATTTGAATCTGAGTAGATTTGGGAGACCTTGGTCTGCATATCAGGCCTGTGTGTTTTGTGTGTGACTTGTGTCCTCTCTTTCATTTGCATTTTCTCTATTGATTTAATTTAGCACATTGTTGCATGGTAGTTAGATATTTTTATTGTTCGTATAGATAGTCAATTGGTTAAGTAATCCATTTAATTAGTTAAGTTTCCTTCTTTTGTTACATAGTTGAGAAAGTAGAAAGTTTTAATAAGAAGTTAATTGATTATGTTTCTAGTGACTAACATTCATTTTTTTTTAGGTCGCATGTGTGTTCATGTTTTTTTTGTCACAGAAGGGTTCAATTTGCAAGATAAAAGTGTGCTAGCAAAGGAGCATGCACGTTTTACGAGAAGAAGGCTAGAGCACAAGAAATTAAAGCTCTGTAGATTTTCCTTTTTCTTATTCTTTATTTTTTAGGACCAGATAGCCATATTTTTTTAGTCAAATTGTAATAAAGCCTGTTTATTTTTTAGCCCTCTACATAAGGTAACTCATTTTATTTATTTAATTATTTTTCTTTAAGGCAATAAAGATATTTCTGTGCAGGGTACAAAAGTTCTTAAACATGTTCTTTGTGTTCGACCCGAACTTCGCCACTTGTGTGAGCCAAATTTTTTCATTTGATGCACGGTTTACACAAAAAATTTTATTGAAAAATATCTTTCTGAAATACTTTATCAAAAAATTGCATCAATCCTTATAATGAATATTTATAGAGAACATAAGAAACCCTAATCCTAAATTGGATTTGAGATAGATCCATTACAAAATTAAGATTTAAATCTAAATAAAAACTAAAGTAAAGCCTAAACTAAAACTAGATCCAAATTGATCCCTCGAAACTACGTCTATTACATAATTAGGATTTTAATCAAAATAAAAACTCAAATAAAATGTAAACTAAAAACTAGATCCAAATGGATCCCTCATACACAAATTTTCAGTTGCTCTGCTCTTGCATCAATTCTATATAGATTTTTCTTAATGACATTTTTTTATTTAAAAAATGATCATATTGTTCTTAAAAGATGATATGTTTCCCAAAATACCCCATAATTTCTGAAATCTGTCAGTGTCCACAATGGTGGATGCTCAACTTTTTTAGAACATTTTAAATCTTTGCATAAAAGAACCTCCTAAGGTTCGTGCTATATATTGGTGCGTTATCCAGATCTCACAACCACTCACTAAAACATAGATTCACACAATGATGTCGTAAAACTTATTAATTTTACATAACCAAATTTGCGAACATATTTGTTTTCATAACAAAAGAGATCTTCACATTAAATGCATGCATCTACTCTTTTTCAGAACCCCCATGCAAACTTCCGCTTAAAGAAAACCTATGAACCATCACAAATACCATACAATATTCATATATATGGTAGGACATTTACGAGAGCATGTGAATCTCTTTCAAGTAACTGATTATCATGGAGGTCCACAAATGTGCAGCGACATTCACATATACGTGTTGCGAACAACAGTGGCATTCACACTATGATATGATTGTCACAAATACGATACTACCTTTGCAAATGATGTACAACATTCACATAGAATTATTGCCAATCTCTTTATTCAAAATTCTCTTTAATGAAAGGAGTTTTGCAAATGTTTGTTGACTTACTCAAATTTTTGTTGTAAATGTTTATACATTTGCATGCTTGTTGATTCATATATAAAGTCATTGTGTTTTTTTTTTGTTTTTTCATTTATTTTTTGTTAGAATCCCAACACTTTTTTCTCTCCCTCATGACAATTTTCATGAAATCTTTTTGCAGTAGCCTGACATGGTTGTAGTTTTCTTTTTATCGACTTTCTCAGTTAGGTCAAAAGGTGAGTTTTATACAAACAATATACACAACTATATATATATATATATATATATATATATATATAAGTATTCAATTAGTGTGATGGGGTTGGGGTTGACTATGCATAAGCATTCAATAGGGGTTAGTGTTATTATAGGTACTTGGTTTTCATAGTGGTTGTTCTTCATAGGAACTCTTCACGAAGGTCATACATTAATTGCGAAGGAAACACCTTATTTCGAAGTTCCTATAAGAGTGTGAACTTTACAGACATTCACAACACTTATATGCAAATGTCACCACATTTGTGGATCTCCTAGAAGATCAGTTACTTAAGGGATATTCACATAGTGGCTTACTAATGTCATACTATATATGTGGATGTCGTAGAGTATTTGCAAATCTGTGTAAGTTTTCAGTTACACAAGGTTCTTATGAGCTACGCACAAATTTATGGATTCCGCAAATGCATGGGGCGAGCTATCTGAGGTAGAACATTACAATCAGATCAAGTTCGCATGGGAGTTGCAAAAAGGAGCAGATATGCACATTTAATGTGTGAATCTCCTTTGTTGGGATGAAAATAGCCATGTTCAAAAATTCATGAGTTCCGCGACATCATCGTGCAAATCTACTTTTTAGTGAGTGGCTGCGAGATCCATTACATCATACTGATATATCACTCAAACCTCATGAGGTTCGCAAGGAGGGTAAGAATATCCTAAAAAAGTCGGCATCCGCAAGGAGGTTCATATAGGGTTGTGAGGAAGTAACCAGTATATACCTTATTACGCCACTGAGTTAGTGTTTGGTTGCAAGACAATAATACGTTTAAAGTTAAAATTCCACTATTTTCAGCTTTGAAACAATTTATGTTTTTGTAAACAATCCAGCTCAAGGTCAGCTCCAAAGATCTAGAGTTCAAATTCTATTACTTGGAGCTTTGAAACAAATTTTTTGGTAAATTAATGAACGAGCTTAGCTCGGCTATTTTACCAGCCCAATTAATGGAACGCTGCCATGAAAAAAACTGTTTGTAGGGGCTTGTTTAATGTGGGCTTTCTTCTTTTAGGAGGGTATTGATGGATCTAAAGAGGGACCTCCAACTGGTTAAGTATGAGGGTGCTCGGCGAGTCATGAGCATAGTGACAAATATTGCGAGAATTTCCCTGAAAGTTTAAAACGGCAATTTCTTGCAAGATTTTCAAAATATCGTGAGATTTATGAAAAAACATAAATATCATGATTTAAACGCGATATTTATGTTTTAAACGGCTATTTATCGTGAAAAAACGTGTATTTTTATTTTTAAATAATTTTTATTAATATTTTCTTATAAAAATTATTTTTTATAAATTTTAATTTATTTTTTATTGCTGAGATCTTGCCAAAAAAATGCAAGATTTATGAAAATTTTCAATTTCTTATGAATTTTTGAAAAACGAGATTTTGCCAAAAAAACGTTTGTCACTATGGTCGGGAGAGTGGTGATCTCCAAATTGTAGGGTTCCCAGGTCCCTACCATGGGCTCCTTTTTTTCTATGTTGTTAACCCAGATGGAACCATATTTACAAGCTCCCTCTGTGGGACCAGTTAACCCTTGGGAAACGATGACCCTTATATTTTGGAAAGCGACACCTTTAACTGTTGGTGAATTATCACAAATCTTTAGTTGCATGGGATACCACTGCTCATATGCACCATAATAGAGATCATGTATAGCCCGCTAACAGTTTCTGTTTCAGTTGGTTTCTGATGTGAGACATTTATGGCCACATTTGGATCCTTAAGTTCAGATCCAGGCCAAGATCCAACAAGGACACCATTAACAATTGAAGGTGAATTGTTGTACAAATTCATGATTTTTCAGTATATCTGCAAACAAAGTACAGTGCTTGAAAAGGCAAAAGTTTGGTTATGTATGACTTTAATGAGTGGCTAGAATATGAGAATTGAAATATGAGAACTAGAAATATGGGCATTTTTAACACTTTTTTTTGCAAATCCAACCATATGGATGTGTTTGGCGTGGTGAATTTGCTAGGAATCAACCATTGGATAGTGTATTTTCGATGAAAAATGTGATTTTTGAATGTTTGAATATTTATGAAGATTATGAGCTATTGATTTTAAAGCCTTAAAACTCTAGTTTATGCATCAAAATGGGATGATTAAGAGTAGGTTCTTATAAAACCAAGTATGTAGATTCAAGAGAAAAGAACAAAAAAATCCATGAAAATCATAGTTCACACATTAGTTCTCATATTCTAGTGACTCTGACTTTAATAGTAAAGCCAAACTAGAAGTTGCTTATTTCTTACAAGATTCACTGTTTATGCCCAATACCCAAAAAAGATACATGGGCACACAAGTGGATCCATTGAGTGTGCATGAGTAATCTGGATTTTCAAATATTCAACAGCCACACACTTGGAACTCCCTTAGGTTTCATGGTGTATGGATGATAATTTGCAACTTCAAGGGCTAATTGGATGTGTTGCGGTTGGCCTTGCAGAAAGGGTAAAAAAGTAAAATCAACATCACAACAAATATTGGTTGCTGCAGATAGGGATGGCAGTGGGGCGGGGCGGGGCGGGGGACAAGGTTTCCACACCCGCCCCGCCTCAAAATTTTATCCTCCACCCCCGCCCCGCCTCCGCGGCGGGGATGGATTTTATCCTCTACCCCCGCCTCCATCCCCGTTTCATACCCTTCATCCCCGGTCCAAACGGGGATGAGGCGGGGCGGGGCGGGGATATTGCGGGGAAAAGTGGTCGGGGAAGGGATTAGGCGGGGATCGTGGCGGGGACGGGGCGGGGCGGGGAAAAGTGCACGTCCACCCCCGCCCCGCCTCCGCGGCGGGGATGGATTTTATCCTCCACCCCCGCCTCCATCCTCGTTTCATACCCTTCATCCCCGGTCCAAACGGGGTGAGGCGGGGCGGGGCCTCGCTTTCCCCCGGTCCACTGCCATCCCTAGCTGCAGATGCTAGGTTTATATTTTCTTCATTGTGGGGCTTGTTTCAGTATTTCATGAATGAAAATGTCCTGTCATATTTTGCAACCATTCCTTTGGTTTTTTTTTTTTTACTGGGGGGTTAAGTGTCCCCTCCTTTACCATTTTGTCTTTCCACAAGACTAGTCCTCATCTTACCAATGGGGGGCTCCGCTTGTCTGGTAGGAGCAGCTAGTTCACGTCACCTTGTGTTGGGTCGTTGCAGGTTCAAAACCCAATGGTACAGTTGTTTAACTGGTTGGGGTCTGCCTAACCCCAGCTTGCCTTTCAGAAAAAAAAAAAAAGGCTAGTCATCTTTAGAAATACATTGCAGTGTGGTACAAAGGGTATGATCTGGATCCTTAACTGGATTTTCCTGAGACAAAAGGCCTAGAGCAAGGGTGACAGTCCTGTGTGCATAGGACTAGCTAACCTGAATTATCATCTCTCCAAGCTTCTATTTAGGATACAATGATTTGGATAACTCGTCTCACCACTTCATCTTTTTTATCATTTGGATTTTGATTTCAATCACATCATTCTTAATCATCCTTCATAAGAGAACATTTTCTCAAGACTTCAGGGCTGTCTTTCAAATTTCTACCCAAATCTAAAGGAATAGACCTTGCATTGATTGAATCAAAAGGGTTTCAGGTGAGATTTGTTTGACAATATATGGCCCTTCCGATTTGCACCATCCAGCTACGGTTATTGGTATTGGTGCTGGTGCTGGTGCTGGTGCTGGTGCTGATGCTGATAACGAGCTTCTTCTCGGCAGGTTGGATTGGCTGTAGCAGTTCGATAAGAAGGTTGGTTTCAGGCCACAACACCTCATACACAATCTGAGTTGCTCCCAAAGAGTTGAAGGGGGGGGGGGGTCATTAAACAGGCAAAATATTATAGGCCTACCAACCAAGAAGAGAGTGGCGATCATCATCTGACAATTTAAGTTTAAGTTTTCACGACAAGCAAACCAAAATACTGAACCAGGTACATGCACTCCATTCTGCTGCAGCAGATTGAGCCCTCTTTCCATCATTATAGCAAAAAACTGGCAAATTCTCTGTTTTATTAATAAAACAGTGATACTCCTATAGATTTTCTTTAGGATCGGGGAAACGATCTCCATACAATTCCTTAAATTGGACAGGATTCATGTACAACCCAGTGGAAAAAATATAAGAAAAAGGAGATGATGAGCCCAACGGGTCTCCAAGATAACCCGAAAAAAGAGAAGGGGTCTTTGAAAAGCTGCTGTATCGCCAGAGTGGAAAGCCTGAGGAAAATCTTGCCTTTCACCCTTTCTCTATATGATCAAGTGTAAAAAGAATGAAAGGTCTGGTTGATCTTTTCTTATCAGTTAACTTTCGAATCATATCCCTATGAGGAATTCAAAAGATAGGTTATCAAAACGGGGTCATTGATGCTCTAGCTTTAGCTTGCTTGATTCATTGATGGAAGCTCATGAAGAAAGATTTTTAGGAAAGGAAAGCCAATAAATGCAAGGAAGATGTACAAAGCACTCACAAAACTTTGCATTAGGGAATTATTGAAATTGGTTGCATTTAAAATAAACAAAACATGTGACTAATGAATTAGCTTGTGATGGAAGGAGGGCGACTAGATGTTCATTTTTCCTCCCTCAAAGGGCGACTCACAAGTGGAAGAGCCATGTTATGGGTGACCTTATGGCACGGTTCAGAGAGCACTTGTGTATGTGATGCAAGTAATTGAGCATAATTTTGTGCAGCATTCGATGTTGCCTGAATCTTTGCATGACATAGAGCCAGAGGCTCTGGGTGGCAGGGCACTCAATGAATAAGCAATGGTGGCTCTCAAGTGCCTGACAGCATGCAGGCAGCTCATGACCAAAGACAACTTAGGATGTGGTGATGTTTGTGTTTGTTAACTGTTGTCACATGGGAGGATTAGCAATTTGCTAAGACATCAAGTTTTGTGTCAGCTAAAATTGTTTTGAATCTCTACTGGCTTCAGTTTGACAGCCATCTTTTCATGTTTCTCTTTATGGAGATAAACTTTGAAGAGAATTACATCAGGATTTAAGCTATCTTATCATGACCAAACAATTCCCTTAGGTTTCTGTTTCTATCTAGATGAGTTTTTAGTATCATGCTCGTTACATTGTGGAAGTAACAAATACAGGCTTCAGTGCAATTTTTTATTGGTTGTTGAAAGCATGCTGTGAGGTGGATTCTTCTGTTCCCACTGCTTTTACATCTCTGCTAACATCTTAATCAAATGGCTCCTGAAATATCTCGAGTATTTGTTGGACTTTTCTCAGTGAAAATATGGTGGGATTTTGAATTTTAACTTTCTTGTTGGTGTTGTTTTAATGTACACACTACACGCGAGTGTGTATGTGAGCGCTTGTGTAGGCCAATCAAGTGTTAGCATATAGGTCCACCGTCCATGATACTTATTGACCTGGCCTGATCATGGCTCCAGATTAGCCCACAATGCGCTACATGTAGGCATTCTATAAACTGTGTTAGGAAGCACATTCTGTGCATTGGTGCATGAGATAATGTTCAAGATTAAGCAATAATAAGCACTGATCAAATAGTTATATATCAGCAACTGACAAATACCATCTTGTAATAAGCACCAGCCTCTTGAGCACTCCTTAGCTACATATAGGGCAGGTGTTTATTTTAGAAGTGCAGGTCATCATAACAAAATATCTTACAAACCAAAATTGCCATTTGCAATCTTCACAAATATTTCAAATCCTATAAGCACCATCTCTGAACCCATTTAAACATTGATATGCCCATTTGCAGGCCAAGCTAGGAAAAGCTAGAACCTTATTAGATGTGATTGCTACAACTTGAGGGGCTTAACTCCACATATGAAACACACACAGCTGCAGTTGAATGAAGCCAAGAATGAATTTTCAAGAATGACAGAAAAAAAAAATGTCATTCTGATATATCCCAGATGAGGGAATTTCACATTGAAATAATTGACAAAGTTGATAACATAGATATATTTACACAAACACGTCCCCACTTCCACTTCACTATGCATTGCTCATCGACGTGCAGGATCTTCCTTCTACCTCTTGTGAGGTACAAGCAACAACAGTTGTATGTATTATCCAGAATTCACATTGCTGACCCTTACCCTTTACCTACCCAGGGTCCATAAGCAGAAAAAATAAAAGGAAAGATTGGACAAAAATGAATGGTTTGCATTTCCACAAAAATATCATCGTCCCTCGTTCGCTAGCTGCAAAGATCCATCTCTGAACAGATTCAAGCTCAGGCTTGCAAACCGTTCTCGAGAATATTGTCTCGATGCCTTCCTCCAATCTGTCCCAGCCTTCATCATCGTGGCAAACTCCTCGTAGCTTATACGTCCATCCTGTACATGGTGACACATCAGTAATCGTCTAGTAGAAAGGTGACATCACAGTATCCTAAGCTGTCTAAAATTAAGGCTCAGATTACTTGACTAATGACTGGTGGCTTAATCTATCTCTCAGTTCAGGTACTGACAAGGCTCAGAGTAGGTAGCGCTCATAGTTCACACTAATATCCTAGGCCCATGTTGTGGGGATCCATTCAATGCTAAACTGCAGGCAGATGTGGAAATCCTATTCATGACTCAATCAAACTCATGATTCCCATGTCCACAGCCAACAAAGACCATAATTTAGAACTTGAATATGACTAACCTTGTCGGTGTCAACATCTCTAATTATTGAATTTATGACTTCATCATTGTCTGGACCCAAGTCATCGGCTAAGGCATCTCTGAGTTCGTCGATCTCTATGTATCCACTTCGGTTCTGGTCGAAATATGCAAAGGCTTTGTGTAAATGTTCATCATTGCCAATCTTTTTCAAGTGAACAGAAATAGCAACAAATTCTCCATAGTCCAAGGTGAAATTCCCATCAGCGTCAACCTGTATTAAAAACATAACCACCATCATGAATGAGCACGTTAAAATGAAGAAAAATGCTTAGGAAGCAATAGTTTTTTAAGCATGTCAACTCAGAAATAGTGGATTAATTCTATTCAAGACATATCAATCACTCATTCCTTCTGCATATTGATGAGAAAAAAATGAAGACGAACACTAAAATGTTGCAAACTACTTATTATATATCATGACACAGTAGAACCTATGTCACATAGGTGCAGGTGCATCGACGCCGAGTCCCTATGACATAGAGCAGAACGCAAAGATGAGCCAGACAGTTAAGCACCAAACTGTGTATTACAATTTCCGTCAGATATGCGTATCAAATCAACCACAAATTCTTAATAAGAGAAATGTTGTTGGTTTTCATAAAATATACACATGTTATGCTTTCTGAGACATTAAATAGAGATCCCATAGTCATATGCATGAGGTCTCAGTGAGCTGCACTGAAGAGCATGTGAAGTTCAGTACTTCTGATGCATTACACATGAAAATTTTCCTTGTTGTTTGTATTGTGAAAAAAATAAGGAGCCTTAAGTTCAAAGATAAAGCCAGACATACAAGAAGATACATCATGAATATACACCAAGGATAAGAAACAGTGACAAGCATGAGAAAGATCTTTTAGCAAGAGGAAAACGATTAGTTGTATATTGCCTTGCAAAGGTGCATGGCATTATTAAAGTTTCATGATAAATCTCATTCTTTTACATGTCTTTGAAATATGAATGTTACTCTTCTTGTTTCTGATATAAAAGTTTTAATGGGGAAAAAGTATTCAGAATAAACAAGAATCATAAATACTAATACTTTCTCAACAATATCAATAATAACATACTGAAAGAGAAAAAAAGAAAGCGCAGCAAGAAGAGAAACTCGAAACCAATGCTTACAGCTTCCATTAACATCTGGACATCTGCATCTGGAACTAGATGTCCTATCTTCTGCAAGCCCACTTTCAGTTCCTCATGTGTAATCTTTCCATTCTTACTTGAATCCATGATGTCAAACATCTCCTTTATATCTGCCACTTCCTCAACAGACAAGTGTTCAGCAATCACCTGCAATGTTTAAATTCAAAATGTCGAATGGCTTCAGCAGAATGATGATGATAGCTATGAAAAACATTTGAAAAGAAACATTTTAAAGGAACACTGCAAAAAGAATCTGTAACACAAAAATAGCTTGGCCAAATCCCCTGCAACCAAGGCCTGGATTGAGTGGCCCCAAGCCAACAAGTGTGACCTGGTCAAGTTGTCCAACTTGACTATAGAATTTTTTTTAGTACACGCTCCTATTGAAAGCCAAGTCCATGTATTGGAAGTTGAACTTGGCCATCATATGTTCAGCTATGATGGAAGCGAATGAATGCAGCTCAAAGTTCCTCATAAGTTTCACGTCATACCCTTAGTGCTTTCTTTTTAAACTTGCTCATGACAGAAAATTGTTGGAGCCTCGCTTTAACAGTTTCTCCAAGAGAAACATTTGGAGCTTTTTTCGCATTCTGCAACCAAGGATGATCTGGATCCAAAACAATAGGAAGAAACAAGAGAAGCTGCATCAGCACATTAAGTAACCAACCCACAAGAATACCAACAGGAGAATCTGAAATGGGAAAGTGTTCACAGATTTGTGGGCAAATGCAATCGGCAGCTGCCAATTGGACCAAGTCTGCCGTGAAAAAGACAGGATAAGTCATACCATGTGTCAAAAGGTTATGCTTCATCATCAACAAAATTTATCAGAATTGTTTATATAGATCATTCATGTATGAAGACAACATGCAATAACTTTAATCCAAATTAGAATTGTCAATATGCTAGCAAGTGCTAAACCAAATGTGTTCACAGTACGTCTTATTTTATAAGTTCCAGAATGACCAGTACTACAATTTTGTCAAATAAACAACTTGATAAAATTCAGACAAGTTAAACATCCAGTCACATCAATGCTAATCATAGTCTAAGTTTCTCTCTTAGTACACACTCATGAGGGGGACTTCCTGGGATAAAGGATGTTTGTAAAAACACAAATTGGGTGAAGGCCGTGGAAAGAAGAGAAACAAGAGCTTCCATCAACTGGGGAATTCCAGAAAACCTTTCTTGTCCCATCTTTGAGGAAGCCAACTGAACCCTTGGTGCAGCATTCCTGCTGACAAGAATTCCATTGCTACATCCCAAACATACCCCTAACAAAATAGTGGAATTTCTTGGTAAGGAAACAAAATGAAATTTGTTATTTGTTGCTTTTCTAAGTTTGTGAAAATCATGGAGACTATGAAATATCAGGAACATTGGTTTGACAAATCACATATAATTAAATTCAAAATCAGAAGAATCTGAGGACACTCTACTTTCAAAACTCAAAGACACTTGTAGAATGACAGGCGCTCAAAATACATTTTAATTAATGCAAACCTAGTTCCAGATATACTTATTTGTTTGGGACAGGACATATTGTCAACAGAATTTTCTAAATATCTTTTAAAGCTGACTATTCAAAGTTCTCCATTTGCAGAAGAATATATTACTAATATAATTACACCATATGTCCCGTTATAAAGGGGAGGACTTGATAATCACAATATTAAAGAGTAAACTTGTAATATCGCGTATTTTCACATTTAGTTAAATTTAAATTTTGAAAATTTGGCCAAGTATAAAAGAAAAATCGTTTGAACCTCGATATTAGACTGATGCTTTTGAGTCTGGGCTTGGCCCAGGTCTCATCAACTAGGTCTAAACGAGCCATATAAAATGTAGGAGAGAGTTTTAATTTCGACCTTTAAATTCAAGCGAAATTCGGGCGAGATTCAGGTTATTTTCGAGCAAAATTTATAATCATGTGATATATCGTTGAATGCGTCTCGAAATGCCGAGCGCAACAATATGTTACTTTTCCGAATTCGAGTTCCGATTGGCCCGAAAATCGCGTTTTTCAAAAAAAAAAAGAGTAGTTTGTCTGTTCATATCTGGATTTGGATTGGACTGGATCCAATGGATTTAATCCAAATTAATATGGATCTGGACTCTATCCAAGACCCATATTAATCTAGATTTGGTCCAGTCCAAAACCGATTTGTATTTTTTGGAGATGGATTTGGATCTTAGATCTAGATCCAAATCCATGCCCAACGATTTTCTAGCTTTAAATTCATTAAAAAACTTTAAATTAGAGTTAATTAAGGTTAAGAAGTCTCCCAAGTTGATTTGGCAACTTTTGAAAGCTTCTGGATAATTATTAATTATTTAATATTTAATAATTAATTAATTAATTTTATTTAATTCTGAATTTTATTTTTATGGTTGTTTAGGACTTCTAAATAGAGCCCTTATACATACCTAAAGAGGCTTGAGAAGGTTTTGGAAAGTCTATTAAAATGAAACTTTGAAAAGTCAACATAAAAGGAATTTTGAAAATTTTGGAAAGGGAGAGAGGGAGATTCCTCAAAAGAGAAAACTCTCCTTCTCCGGCCCATCTAGAAAGGGCTGGAGAAGGGGGGTGGGGTGTGTGTGTGTGGGTGGGTGGGTGGGGGGAGGGGGGGGGGGGGGGGGGGGTCACCCTCCCTCTTGGTCTATTTAAGATCAAAAAAAAAAAAAGGAAAGAAAGAAAGAGAAAAGAGAGAGGGAGAGATAAGAAGAGGAAGAAGGCTTCTTCTCCATCAAACCAGCTTTTCCACCATTATTTTCTTTGTTTCTTTTCGATTCACGCAAAGGTACGGGTTTTCTCTCTTGAATCAAGTGAGAAATTGAATGTAGATGGGTTTTTCATGCATGATTTTGGTGAAAATTCATTGAAAAAAGAGTAAATCTAGATATTTACTCTAACATGGGTTTTATACTTCTTCTTTTTGGAATTTATTTTGGAGAAAATACTTATATTCGTGATAGTATTCGAGAATCCCTGAATCGGGACAGATTTGCCATGATGGAAACATGCGCAAATCTGGCCCGAATTTAAAACATATAAAATCTTGAAATCTGGATGCAATGATGAGCATATGCATAAATTTTTATTAATGAATTTGGTGGCACATGCATGCATAATTGAAAAATCTGCATGAGCATCGTTATGGCCTTATGGATCTATACAAATCTGAGCATGCTTATCGTATTGAGTGAGATTATGCATATGAATGCATACTTAAAATATGATTATGTCCATGCATGGATAGTTGATTGGAAGTATGCGCATTCATGCACACGTGAGATGTGAAACTTTGTATGCAGGCACACCTAAATGAAAGTTCACAAGGTATGACTGTATACATACAGTGATGAATCTGAATAGGCATGCACATGTGCCATACAAATCTGGTTTTTTTTGTTCTGGCACATGTGAATGCTAAACCTGTTTTTCAACATACTTAAGTTACCTTTTTATTGCTGTTTCGATTGTCAGCCTAGCCAAGTTGCGCTTGGCTGGGCAAGATCGGTCTTTGCCTAGCCCAGCCAGTCGGCTAGGCAAGGGGCAGGTCTGGCAGCACGTGATAGGTGCTGACAGGCTATACCAGGCCCAGTCGATTGGCTGTGCAGGTGTATCTTACAAAAAAAAAACAGATTCTTCTTTTTCTGAGCTGACTCAGCTGGCTGCCAGGCCCAGCCGACTAAACTCAGCTGGACTGGAGCCGAGCCCAGCCAACCCGATTGGCAGGGGCTTTTCAAAAAAAAAAAAATTATTTTTGTTGGTAGTCTGGCCAGCCCTGGCCAGGCCTGAGCAGCACCCAAACAGGTGCTGGCAGGCCTGTTTACCAGGCCTGTCGGGCCTTTTAGGTCCAGCCGAGTGGGCTTGGCTGGGCAGGTGGGTTTTTATGAATATATATATATATATATATATATATATATATATATATATATATATATATACACACACAATGGTGGTTGCTTAAATCTGGAGTTTTAATTTGAACAGGTATGTAGATTTCCAGATTTTGTTATGGGATTGAATATTGACTTTAATGTGTGTAAGAGTGGAGTTTTTCACGTGCCCTGACTTGCTACGACATGCTTGAGCAATATATGATTTCAACGTTGTTTCAAGTGCATGTGCATACATAAAATGAGTGTGCTCAGTTATGAAGTTTAATGTCCAGATTTATTATTTGTATTGGACTTGTTTATGATAATAACACTGGCCCTAAGCGTGCTAAGCACGAAGTTTCTACTCGTTAGACTTGAGTATGCCATGCTTAATTCAAGATATAATTACAAAGTTTGTTTCAACTGCATGTGCATACATGTAATAAATATGTTGTGCATGTACCAAATCGCATGCATGCGCATATTTTTAATGAGAATGATCCATAAATGAAAGAATGCACGTGACATGAGTATGTGTATTGAATGGAAGCATACACCTAACATGAGTGTGTGAACTCATGCACTTGCATATGACTATTGTTGTTTCACGCACATTGTTAAGTTGGCATTTCTGAATGGGTATTGGTAAGCATGTAACATCAATTATTCCTTGTTGCCAATAGCCTTCATATGATTGACTTACTTTTGTGAATCATATTCACAATAAACCATTCCATCAATGCAATTCAGCAGGAATATGTACCAAATTGATCTGCCATAATCATTGACGGTAAAACTAGTCCTTTTTAATAAAAGATGCTATTATTACACAATAATATACAAGAAAATTATGTGTGCTCAATGCTCAAACGTCAAATACATGACTAGTCTTGAGAGGGGTACAGTTGACTAGATGCATGTAACAGCCACATAACAAAGAGATGGGACAATGAAAAGGAAAGAAAAATACCAAGCACTTGCTGAGCAGTTAGTCGACGTTTAGGATCAGGGTCCAGCATACGCTTTACAAGGTCCTTAGCATTTTCTGAAACTTTAGGCCAAGGGTCTCTTTTAAAATCTATAACAGAACGGATAATAGACTGTGCAACCCCTTGTTCAGTTTCTGCAACAGAAGAGAAGCGTCTTAAGTGAAACCATTGGTATTAGAAGATGATTTTACATCCATAACAACTTCCAAACACGCACATGAACTGCTAAAGCAAGTGAACTTTGGGGTTTCAGTGAATGAGTGAACCAAGTACTTGGATGACAACATCCTACTTGGAAAGAGATCCAACTCTACTTTCTCTACAGATTCAGATCAAGTACAAGGTAACTGGAATTTCTCCGAGTCAACAGTTATTATAAGACTGAATTAAGTAGCAACTAGCAACCTTATCCCAACTAAAATCTCCTTCCAGTTGAAAGTCGAGACCGTAGATATTAAAACTTTGTTATCATAACTACTTCAATTGGCCTTAAACTGGAGCAGTTTCAGAAAGCTGACCTGCCCAAAAAGGAGGAACTCCACAGAGTAAAATGTAAAGAATAATGCCGGCACTCCACACATCAACTTCTGGGCCGTAATTCCGTTTCAGCACCTCTGGGGCCATATAGTATGGACTGCCCACTATTTCAGTAAAGCGCTCACCTTCAGAGATATAAGCAAAAACTTAAATATCAAAACCAAAATTGCAGATAATAAATGATTCTTCAGAGAGGAGGGAACAATCCTGTTATCTTACCAGGCTTAAAAAAAATAGAGAGTCCAAAATCAATCGCCCTAAGGGGAGCAGTTTCCTTTTTATTTGCAAACAAAAAGTTTTCAGGTTTGAGGTCTCTATGCATCACTCCATACTTATGACAAAGCTGCAAAAAATAGAAGGCATTGGAAAATCAATAGTGACCACATTAAAATCATAATGGAGAGGGGGAAAATAGGTTTCTATGGAAATAATTTTCATTAGAAACTACTCTGTGGATGGCCTGTTTGAAACATTAAAGATGCACAGTCAACAGCAATAACAGCACCTTGCATAGAATTTTTGACAAGAGATACAATTATAACAACTGACAGTAGTCATAGGTTGGAGAGGCTAGAAATGATGGATTTTACAGGGCTTCCCTATTGAGGCTCAAATCCACTTGATGCCTTTGCAAGATCATGTACAGTGATAGGCATAAAGGTGGGTGGCCCAGTGAACATGGATTTCAGCAGCAGTGGATGTTCACTTTCATAACAAATCAATTAACAAAAATAAGTCGTATTCATGAAGCGCACAAGCATAAGACTTCTAAACGAGCTTATCCATCATAGTTCCAAAATTGCACCACACAGAAGTATGGAAGACATAGAAAGAGAGAAATTTGAAAGTTCTGAAGATGAAAAGCATTGACATTTTGGTACGTACCATATACAGGACTCAAGTAATATGAAAAGTATATAGTAATAAGAGTTTTAGCATCTCTGAAATTGAATTATGGGGTTTTTTAAAGAATCAATGGGCAGAGGAAAACAGGAAGCAGCCCTCTTGATTCCACAAAGCATAAATCTGCACCCAAAACCGTAGTAAAATCAAACAAAAAAATGGGCTTAACCCTTTTCACGTATAAAAAGTGAAAAGTGCACAGACATGGGAAACAGGCCTAAAGGCATAGAGTCCACAAAGGGAAATCCGGATCATCTGACCATGCAAAGGCTGATTCTTTATAGCTATAGAACACAAATAGCTGAAAGGTCCAAAGACAAATAAAATATCAACAAAAGCGCAAGAAAGAATCAAACATAATGACCATTAACATCAATTCCACTCGTCCACATCAGCAAAAAGTCACAAACTATATTAGCCAATACAAACCAAAAAGGAGTCCAACATATCACATATAAAGAATCTCAATATTGGAAAGCTTCCAAAATGTTAAAGAAAAGAAACACAAAAAAAAAACAATACCAACCAAAATCAAAGTCTCATCAGAAGCATGTAATTAAAAACTAAATACAATTGAAAATAAAACCCAGATCAGAGACAGTAATGAACATTGATCAAAAGATGAAATTAAGCCAAAAGGAGGCAACTGATGAATAGAGATAAAAAAACCTAAAATTTGGTACCAATGAGCAAGACACCAGAATCATGGTTATCAAGAAAAAAATCCATGACTTGCAGAAGAGGATACAAACCTGCACGACTTCGACGATGGTGCGTGTGACAACCGCGGCGGCCCGCTCTGTATAATGCCCGCGGGCTACGATCCGATCGAAAAGCTCGCCTCCCTCGCAGAGCTCCATCACAAGATGGACGGCATTGTCGTCCTCGTACGTGTCCTTGAGGCCTACTATGTTCGGGTGCTTCGGCAGATGCTTCATGATCGCCACCTCCCGACGGACGTCATCGATATCGATCTGAGTCCGCAGTTTCTTCTTCGATATGGACTTGCAGGCGAAGACATCCTGAGTGGCCAGATCGGTGCAGAGGTAGGTGATCCCGAACTCGCCCCGCCCGAGCTCGCGGCCGAGCTCGTACCGGCTCTGGATGTCGTGACCGGTGGGCTCGCTCAGGACGGCGAGCTTGCTTCCGGTAGCGCCCTTGTTAACCTGGTAATCACTAAAGAAGGGGTTCTGCTTCTTCGCCTTCTTCTTCTCCACCCCAGAACTCCCCGACGCAGCACAGCAATTTCCCATCGATCAATTACCAACAAAAATCACCAATTACAATCTATGAAAAAAACGCGAAGTATGTGGCTTTTCGATCTTCCAGGGCATAAAATGAAAAAGGTTCGAAGAAAGAGATCTGGAGAACAAAACCCAGTTTTTATTTTCCCTTCTTCGATATAGAAACAAGACTACAGGAATTGGGTATAGAGGTTTAGAGAGAGAAACACCCCCAAATTTCTCTTTTTTGGGCCAAGGAGAAATGGGTGAGCCAGAATAGGAAATTTTAGGGGGAAAGAGAACTGGGCTTTGTCTAGAGAGAGAAAATAAAGACAATTTTCTTGATGGAGTTGCAGGGTTTAAAAGGTAAGGAGGTTAAGAAGAAGAAGATGAACAAAAGGATGGGATGTTGGTGCGAAAGAAGAGGAAGAAGAAAGGTCAATTATGAGGACAGAGGGTCAAAGACTCAAAGCTCTCTCTCTATATATACATAACCAAATCTACCAATAAAAAAATGAATCTTTGGCTAAGGTTAGTTAAGTTCCACAGTTCCTAACAATATTTCAAATATACCATCCCTTACATAAATTGTGAAGTTCTTGAATTACCCCTCCTTCTGCAACAACTGATTCACATCACTATCAAGCCTTACATTTGCAAAGGGTCCATTGCTTTATTTTATTTATATTTTAATTAGACATGAGATCTATTTGAAACCTGCATTACAGTTAAGGTTTTGTTTTTATATAGATCTATTCATCATATGACTCAATTCAGGAAGGTGAATCACCATGCATTGTATACGTCCCAATGTAACTTTTTGTGCCAATGCAATGCAATGTGACCACATTGCAGAAAAAGCTATCTGTTGTTGGTTTAGACTCCAAAGATGTGATTCTGAAATTGCTCAACTTGTTTTTTTGTTATTCTGGTCATCCTGATGCCCTGAATTTTGATATCTTGCCTGAATTGGCAATTTTGTAAAATTTTTGTAGAATTAGGCTTTTTTTTATAAATGAAATAACCTAAATACCCTTCTCCGCGTTCACTTCCCCAGTCTCCCCTTGGACTTTCGGTTTTCTAAGATTGTGTTCACACACCCTTTTCTCGCCTCCAAGGAAAACACTATAAAAATATGTGGGAGGTTATAGAAAGAAAGAAAAGTTGGCATCATTGGAAGTCACCATGATTACACATGCACTTTTCGTCAAAATTTAGTATTTAGTTTTCTGTTGTCTACAGATTTCCAAAATTACCCCTGATGGTGCATACAAATGGACAAGGTTCAATTCGGATCTGGGTTAGCAAAATGGATTGGATCGGTAGGAAGTCTTCCAACCTGGCCAGTGGTGTTTACTGTCATCTACTTTTTAGTTTTTCTTCCTTTTTGAATGGGAAACAGGTCAGGTCCTTACCAGATTTGGCTGTTTGAAGCCCTAATTAGATACAACTAATTAACTGCTTGAATGTGAGAGAGGGGGGCATAACAAACCTGATCTGACTGACCCCGATATGAATCCAGACAAGTTGGTCCAATTACTAACTGATGGCTAGGTTTCGATGTCGAGCCAACCTGACAGGCTCAAACTCCATCTCTGACCCTCTGAATACCCGATCCAATTTGACTCCAAATATGGGTTTGGCTTATCAAATCCTACTAATGTAATTTTTTGGTTGTTGCGGATTTCATATTATAAATATAATAATAAGCCTTATAGTATATCATCATCTATGTCATAGGGACACACCATTTTTGGTGGCATATCCTCATGACACGATCGGATGCGTAGACACTGTCACTGACACGTACGACCAATATTTAATACCATTTTAATGTTTTAAAGTATTACTTTAATAGGAATTCATTTTTTATATTAAAATATCAAAACATTTATTAATTAATTTTTTAAAAAATCCATGTCAGCATGTCCTACTTTTCAAAAAAAATGAAATTTGGCATCGAATTCGCATCACGCGTCCTCGTGTTCACCTGACATAGATCATAATTTATCTTATGTGCGATAAAAAATAATATGAGCATGATTTATCTAGGCCACGAGCTGTTTAATTATGCTAGTGAGACTTAAGGGCAGTGGCGGAGCCAAGGGTGGGTGCCCACCCCAAAAAAATCGTATGGGATCTTAGTCAGGTCTGGATCCAAACCTGACCCAAATCCAAGAACCCAATAGAGTTCAGGGTTAAGTGAGTAGGGTCGCGGGGAAGGGACAATGCCTTTCCCTGCGCCGCCCTCTCCCTTCCTCCTCACCTCCTGTAACGGCCATCGTCGGTCGTGCTCCTCACCTCCCGTAACGGCCATCCCCGGTCGTGCTCCTCACCTCCTATAACGCCGGTTGTGCTCCTCTCCTCACCTCCTGTAACGGCCATCGTCGGTCGTACGCCTGCTCCCTCTTCCCTCCCTTCTCTGTTTCCCCCTTTGCGATTTTAGATGAGCCGATGGCTCGATCCCCCGCGCCAACCTTGCCGCGATGAGCACCAGCGCCTCCCGCAAGTAAACCCCAACTTTTGTTTTTCTTTTCTCGTTCGATCAGGATTGCCGAAGGACCGACAGAGGGTCGGTGTCCTCTATCAGAGCCTTCCCCTTCTCCCGTGACCATTGGAGGTTCGGTAGAGGGTCGGTTGCTTATGCCGAAGCCTCCCCCTTCCTCTGGGGTCGTTGGAGGTCCGACAAAGGACCGGGTGGGCGGGTGGCCTTTGCCGAAGCCTCCCTCCCCCTTTTCCTTTGGTGGTTGTCGGAGGGTCGACGACCCAGCAGAGGCCCGACTGCTTCTGTCGGGCCCTCCCCACCCATCTGAAGTCGGGGGGGCTAGCAGAGGCCCCGACCACCTCTGTCAGGCCTCCCCTGCCCCTTTGGTCTCTCTGGCAGGATGGGGGGGCGGTCCTCGTGCCTGCCGCCAGGGGGCTTTGCCCCCTGTCCCTTTGTTCTTTCTAGCAGGACAGGGGGGGCTCTGCCCCTGTCCTCGTGCCTGCCGCCCTCCTAACCCTTTTATCTTTTTGGCAGGATAGGGGGTCTCGTTGCTCGCCACTGTCCTCGAGCCGGCCGGCAGGGAGCTCCTTTGATCTTTCTGGCGGGACAGAGGGCTCCACCCCCTGTTGATCAAAACGACAGGGGGTAGTTATGGGTTGAATTGTTGTATTTGGTATGAAGGTAGAGGAGTTTTTTTACTTGAAATTTCTTTATGCAAGCTTTGACATTGGGACAAGACCCTGACCATTCTTCTTGATAGAGGTAAACTGATTATTTCATGTAAGAGGAAGATCTGGAGATCATATCGGGTTTGGACTTTGGAGAATTTTACGGTACTTGCTGTCACCTTCTCTAGAATTTTACTTTCACTTGATGATTGAGAGCTTTAGATTCAATTCATATCATGTTGTTGACACACATTGCTTAGTTACAAAACAAAGTTTGATACCTAGCTTCATAGATGATTATCATTTTCATTTTGCTTGATCCTTTTTTGCAATGAGATTTGGCTCATAGAACATTGTCTTATTTTTTTTTGTTGCATAGGAATAGATAAGTTTATAATGAAAAGGCCAATCTTTGATAAAGCTTCTGTAACTCGAGAAGGAGAACCAAGCCAGAAAATATGCAAGACAGAAATTGATGAATCAGAGTTAACTGCAGACCCTGCACTTCATCCTTCTATTTTTAGTTATCATCCTAATATCTAAGATAATGTTCGTAGAGCATATATAATTCGAGGTCCTTATCAACCTCGAGATTGTATGTTTCAACTAAACCACCAAAAATGAAGGTTCAATCCAGATTGGTATGATGAGTATAAGGATTGGTTGGAGTATAGTACAAGTAAGCATATTGTTTGCAGTGTTATCTTTTTAGGCCAAAAAGCACAGAGAAGATTAGTGCAGCAACATTCGTATATGAAGGATTTGATAACAAGAAGAGGTTTGATAAACATGTTGGAAGCTCTAGCAGTTTTCACAATTCAGCACGAATGAAGTGTCAAAATTTGATGTAACAAAAATAATATATTGATGCTATACTTTGTAAACAAAGTGTTCGACAGAAAGATGAATATAGACTTCAACTTTGGGCAACTGTTAATGCAATCAGATACTTGTTAAGTCAAGGATTGGCATTTCGAGGGCATGATGAAGCTAGGAATCTCTTAATAGGGAAAATTTTATTGAGTTGTTGAAGATATTTGCAAAGATCAAGGATGACATAAATAAAGTTGTATTGAAAAGTATTCCAGAAAATAACAAATTGATATCTCCTGATATACAAAAGGATATTGTCAAGGCTGCTTCTATACAAACCACAAATGCTATTATCATGAAACTTGGAGATACTTTTTTTCTATTTTACTTGATGATTCTCGTGATGTATCAACTAAAGAACAAATGACTATTGTTTTACGGTTTGTTAATGAAAAAGGTCAAGTGGTTGAGCGATTTCTTACTCTTGTGCATGTTCTTTAAACAAGTTTTATGTCACTCAAACAAGCAATTAAAGAAGCATTTTATAAGAATAAATCAAGCATATCAAGTTTGCGTGAACAGGGTTATGATGGAGCAAGTAATATGAGAGGGAAGTTTAATGGATTGAAAAGTCTTATATTACATGAAAATGCATCTGCATATTATATTCATTGTTTTGCACATCAACTTCAATTGACATTAGTTGGTGTTGCTAAAAAAATCATTGCTTGATGTGTTTTTTAATATATTAGGCAAGTTGTCAACTTTTTTCTTCACTACATGCAAGAGATCTGAGCTTATTCGAGAAACAGAATTTATTTGAATTGTTGAAGCACTTGCATTGGGTGAACTTGAAACAGGACGAGGATTAAATCAAGAAATAAGCTTCAAACGACTTGGTGATACTCGATGGGGTTTTCATTACGATGCTTTGGTTAATTTACTCAGTATGTATTCTTCTGTTATTCAGGTGTTAGATTTCATTGCAGAAGATACATATTCAGGAAAAAGTTAAGATGCAATTATTTTATATCATCAGTTGCAAGATTTTGAATTTGTTTTTTGCTTACATTTGATGTGTAAAGTTTTGGGAATAACTGATGATCTTTCACAAGTACTTCAGCGAAAAGATCAAGACATTGTGAATGCTATGAGTTTAGTCACTACATCAAAACAGTGCCTTAAAGGTCTAAGAGACAATGGATGGGACTCTCTCATAAACAAAGTGTCCATATTTTGTAAGAGATTTGATATTCTGGTTTCTTATCTAGGGGACTCATATACACCTCAAGGAATACCAAGACGTAAGGTTGAAAAGATCACCACATTGCATCATTATTGTATTGATGCGTTTTATGCTATTATTGATTTGCAACTTCAAGAGTTGAATGATTGTTTCATTGAAGCAAATACAGAGCTCCTCCTTTCAATGTTATGCTTGAGTCCAAAGAATTCTTTTTCTGCTTTTGATAAAGATAAGTTGATTTGTCTTGCTGAGCTTTACCCTAAGGACTTTTCTAGAGTAAACATAATTAGACTTGAAGATCAATTGGATATATATATTGCAAAAATGCGAAATAGTGATCAATTTTCAAGTTTAAAATCTTTAGCAGAGCTAATAGAGATGATGGTAGCAACTCAAAAGCACATTGTATTTTCTCATGTGTATCTATTGATTAAGTTGACATTAACTTTGCCAGCTGTAACAACAAGTGTTGAAAGAGCATTTTCAGCTATGAACAATATTAAAAGTCGTCTACGTAATAGAATGGGAGATGAATGGATCAATGATGCTTTGGTTACTTACATATAGAAGGAGACATTTGATACCATCAGTGATGATGCAATTATGAATTGTTTTCAAAATATGAAAAATAGAAGATGCCCATTGTAAAATTTTCATGAATTTAGTTGTTTGTATTTCTTAAGTGAACAATCGTTATTTTAGTTTAAAGTACAATTTAAGGTTTTATCTTATTATGTTCATAAATTTAGTTGTTTGTGTTTGTAATGATTATTATTTTAATTCAAAGACTTATTTAAGTTTTATCTCTCCACGAATGACTCTTCCTTTATCAAAAAATTTCTGGCTCTGCCACTGGTTCGAATAAATGGAACGTCCTTCAAGACCATAACATTGTCCCCGAGACCCAAAGTTTGCCCACCCAATGAAATACTTCTGGCTCCGCCACTGCTTAAGGGAGGCTTTGTTGTTTGGAAGGGTCGGTAATCGAGCTTCTCATCTTTGGGGCTGTTGAATGTATGGGTTTGGGTCAGGTGTTTTAGAGACCTGAATCCGTTAGGTGAATTTCGTCAAGCTTTCCACCTTGGATTAGGTAACTTGTCATATTTGGAAATTTCCTCCAAACCTAATAGAAATATAAAGGAAAGTAAAAGTATAATCCTATAGTGGTAGGGGGTAGCTAAACTGGTCTAAGAGACCTGAAATGGGATAAAGGGTCTTCTACTAGATTCTCATTTTGGATCCAAATACATTCACCATAACTACATCAAAACTGGATCCCAAAATCTTTATATTTTGAGCCCATTTTGGCTATCCAAATGCAAGCTAGATAATGTATCCTATACATATCAAAGGGTGTCAACGGGTTAGGTTTGGTTCAGATCCAGGTGAAACCAGACCCAGAATTGATTTGAGATGATGGTATCGGATCTGTACCCTGGTCTAATTGGATCCGCCATAAGAGAAATCATATCTAGTCTCTATAAGGATTACATGAACCAGACCAGAACCATACCCTGTAAAATAATATTTTTTTATCATTTTCACATTGAAAAATTATGGATCTTAGTCAAAACTTGGATCGGGCATGGGTCTGGTATGAAATTTTACAAACCATACCTGATCCCATATATTAATCGGACCATTCAGGTCTGACCCGGATTCTAATCGGATCTTTTTATTTATCACCAAACCCGTACCCTATAGGGTTTGGTATGGGTTGGGTCTGGGTGACCCATTGACACCCCTAATCAAACCCATTGCCAATGCTATAGATAGCAAGGTTGTTAAATGTGATAAGGTGAAGCAAGGCGTTGAGCTTGTTATGAAGCGAGGCGTAAGCTTCGAGGCGTTGAAGCGTAAGCTTCATGATCAAAATAATAAAATATATAATATTAATAAAATAATGAAAATTTTAAATAAGAACCACTAATAAATGACAATATAAAATAAATACTACTTTCCAATAATTAACTCATATTATTCATTTTCTTATATGTATGCACATGTAAACCACAATTAAGTTAGACTCACAGTGCAAGATAAAACAAGTTATATCTACAATCATGAAATCATATTGAATACATGTGGGGCCATCTCCAAATCGACCTGTTCTAGAAATACCTTCTATGCAAAAAAAAATTTGTTGTAATAATAGAGTTCAAATGCACAATTAATATAAAATAAGTTAATTCCTCAACTATTGTACAAAACTAAACCATGATAGAAATCAGTGTTTGGATCTTGTTATTTCAACATGTATATAAGTTTTTACAAGGGTTAAAGCAACATCTTATAATGTAACAAAGTTTCAACCCTTATAAAATCGTATTTTACTTTAAAAAATCATAATTCAATAGTCAATTAGCTGATTCTTACTATTTTGACCATGCTATGGGTTGAGTATGACCCGATTTGGACCCGTACAAAATTTGATAGGGTCAAGGTTTGGTAACAAAGAAAGGAGTCTGATTAACTATTCGGGTCAGACCCATGGAGTCCAATATGGTTTATGAAATTTTATACCAAAATAAGATCCATCCCGAGTTCCATCCACAATTTTCAGTGTAAAAAAAGACTATTTTATCTGGTTTAGTTTATGTAATCCTTATTGGATCCAAGTATAGTCTTTCTGAAAAAATATCAGATCTGAATTTGAATCTGATATCAACACTTCCTACTCGGATCCGAGTACAGACTCACTTGTAGAATGTGCATATTTTAAGTATTATATTTGTTGGAAGTAGCTTCTGTTGGATCTGATATCTAATTTGCATCTGACCCACTTACACCCCACTTGGGAAAGCGATCGGGTGAAGCGGTGTTGCCCAACAGTACAAAGAAAAGCTTAACGATAATGAGGGAGAGCGCAAGAAAATGAAAGAACGGCCTGCCCGCTGCTCTCTCTCTCTCCGGGCCGAAGCCACCATCGTCGGAGAGAGACCTCCGCTAGATACAGTCCCTCGTCGGAGAGAGAGATCCATTGTCGGAGGCTCACACCAGACTTCCTCCACGGACCACCATTACCGGAGACACCCGCCAGAGAGAGAGAGAGAGAGAGAGAGAGAGAGAGAGAGAGAGAGAGAGACCCTCTCTTCCCACTATTGCTCCTCCATCACCAGACCATTGTCACCCTTATCAAACCTAGTTGCCTGTGAACCATCTTTCTCAAATCCCTCTTACCTTCCCCTATATCCACCTTATATCTTTACCACATTCCTCAAAACCCTCAATCACGGAGAAGGATGACTCCCATACCTGAAGGAAGATCGTCAGGTCGTAGGATTCCATAGGATTTGGCAGACAGGGGTTTGAGCGATGAAGTTTGATCGTCAAGTTTCAATAGTTCCTGGTCGTGCGACAAGGTTTTGATCGACAGGAGTTTTAGCGACACGGGTTTGAGCACGTATGCCTTAGAAGCGAAGCGTGCCTCGATGCGAGGCGTGCGCTTCACCCATGTGAAGCGTGCACTTCGAGTATGCAAACGCCTACCTACAACGCCTCGATTCCTTGAGCTTGCACTTTTCCTTTGAGGCGTACGCTTCAGGTACTGAGGCGTTCGCCTCTAACAACACTGATAGGGCTGCCATCGACTTAAACTTGGGTCAAATAGGTCTGGATCCGGTATTGACTTTGAGCAATTGTACCATGTCCAGTTTTTTATACTTTCTGGCTTAGACATTTCTAGGTCCAAGTATGATTATGCATGGATAAGATCATGGTTTTTGTGGCATTAATATCATGATATTTTCAGAATAGTTGGGATTATATTTGTTTTGAAAAAATCGGGTTAAAATTGTGATATTTTCAAAATATCATCAACATAAATATCAGTTTGCAGAGCCCCAGTCTATGAGTAGGGGTGGTAAAACCTGACACGACCCGCCAACCCGCCTCTTAGGCGGGTTCGGGTTGGGCTTAAACTAATCCATTTAATAAACGGGTCGACCCGCCTAACCCGTTTATTAAACGAGTCGGGTTCGTGTTAGGGGTATGCCAACCCGACTGACCCGTTTAATAAACGGGTTAGGTGGGCGGGTCAACCCGCCAACTCGTCAACCCGACCCACCAACCCGCCAACCCGTTTACCCGACCCAACCCGTTTATAAACAGGTTGACTAGTCGTGTCGGGTTACCCGTTTAATAAATGGGTTGGGTTCGTGTTTGCCACAGCCGACCCGTTTAATAAACGGGTCGGTTTGGGTTGAAGTATGCTGACCCGCCAACCCGACCCGATTGCCACCCCTGTCTATGAGTATGAGTAGGCCCACTAAGTCAGGACCCCACAAAGATAAGCTCAATTTTGTAAGGCATTTTGGTCATTTTCTTTGGAGTACAATAGGAAGCGCTGCCAAGTTTCACCAGAGAACGAGGTTGGTAAGACAGGTCACTTTCGTTATTTGTTGAAATGCTAGGGACAATTTCGAGAACGAAACAAGATCTTCCAACCCCGACGGGTTAGTTGGCTCTTGTGTCAGCGTTCTATTCGCTAAGACACAGTATTGCGGAAGACGTCAAACTTTCAGGTCTTCAAGAATCCCGAATTACTTTGGATCCGGACCTATGTCACACGGATGCGATATAGATTCGAGATACGAATACATTAGTTTTTTATAAAGAATATTTTTGCACCTTTCTTTTCTGCAATGACATCACGTTTCTTCTTTAACGGGTCGTTCCTATTTCGGGTTTTCTGGACTCCCCAATCCGATCTGATCCGGTTTGATCTTTTGGATTCCCAACTGCTTCACGTGGTGCAGGCACAAACACGGTTACCATTAGGAGTGTCCACTAGTCAGATTTGGGTCGGACCCAGGTTGAACAAGACCCAGACCTGATTTGAGATGATGGTATCAGGTGCGTACCTGGGTCCAAACGGATCCATCATAAGAGAAACCATACCCGGATTCTATAAGAATTACATGAACCAGACCGGGTAAAAATAATTTTTTTTTTTACATTGAAAAATTACAGATCTTAATCGCAACTCAGGTCGGACCTGGGTCTGGTATGAAATTTCACAAACCATACCCGGTTCCATTTATTAATCGGACCCTTCGGGTCCGACCCTGATTCTAATCAAACCTTCTAATTTATCACCTAACCCTGACCCTATACGGTTTGGTACGGGTCAGATCTAGGTCAAACCCGACCCATTGACCCCCCTAGTTACGATACTTATTCGAGATAAAATTTCATGATTTTTATGAAAAGCAAGACATGTACTGACATATTTTTCAAACATTTATACCTCAAAAAATAGATCTCGACAGTTTTGAAGTGATAAGAATCTATTTTGTTGATGACAAAGTTTAATTAAAAATAATAAATACTTGTTTCCAAGCACTTTTAATTGGATCCAGTGTCATCATATAAAATTCAATTCGTATTCAACCCCACCTCGTCTAATCTTGTTTGAATTTGGATTATTTCTTATAATTCATATCATGATTTGGATCAGATATAATTGAGCCACACTCTAATTCATTTGCACCCCCAATCCGGATTCAGGATCCGGTTAATTGGACTTCTAAAAAAAACGGGTCTAGGATATGGATATGGAAAAAAAAATGGACAAAAGATCTGTCGATAACGAGATATCTAGAAGAATTTTAAATGAATTACTATTATTAAAATTTTAATGATAAAAAAAAGTTGAGAATGGCGATTAGTTGATAAAAAAATAGAACCCAAAGATCAAGTTCCAATGATGCCATGCTGCCAAATGGTACAAAGATGGCTTTATAGTTCGGGACAAAATTATGACCACCTTAAAGTTGGCAAGAAATGACGGTCTTTTCTTGTTTTTCAAATTTATCACAAGGTCACCTATCACTTTCCAAAGCTCGAACCATACCATCGTACTTGGATTTTTGACAGAAGATGGTGATGCAATGACTAGAGTTTAGAACCAGTGTTGTCTTGGGGCCCACCCGGGGTTTTCCTCGCTTCGGCGAGGAAGCAGATCAGGTTAGGGTTGGCAAAACCTGACACGACCCGCCAACCCGCCTCTTAAGGGGGTTCGAGTTGGGATTAAACTAACCCGATTAATAAACGGGTCGACCTGCCTAACCCATTTATTAAACGGGTTGGGTTTGTGTTAGGGGTATGCCAACCCGGTTGACCCGTTTAATAAACGGGTTAGGCGGGCGGGTCAACCCTCCAACCCAACCTGCCAAGCCATTTACCGACCCAACCCGTTTATTAAACGGGTTGGTGGGTCATATCGGGTTACCCGATTAATAAACGGGTTGGGTTCGGGTTGAGGTATGCTGATCCGCCAACCCGTCGGGTCGACCTGCCAACCTGACCCGATTGCCACCTCTAGATCAGGTCATGCTGAACATGAGCGTTTTTGGCTCATGCCGACATCGCGGCCGTCTGTTTGCATTTTGGATGAATGCCACGCGGTTTTGTTGACTTTTGAGCTTTTTAAAATGCAAAACGGATGGCCACGATGTCGGCATGAGCAAAAACGCTCATGTTCAGCATGACCTGATCTGCTTCCCTCCGGCGAGGGTTCTTTGTCATAAAAAAAAAGAAAAAAAAAGTTGGCTATCAACTTTTTGTAAGAATTTGCGTTTTTATATTTCTCATTCTTTTATCAGAAAAATCCCAGAAAATTTATAAAAGTAAAGTAGAATATAATTGCAAAAAAAAAAAATTAAATTAAAGGATTTTTTTTCTCAGTATTTTGCACGAAAGGCATATCACAATAAAATCCTGAAATTTCATTTAGACTATATACATATACAGGAAAAATCCGTAATGTTGAACGGGTTTTTCCTCGAACGAGCGTCATCAATGCGTTGAACAAGAAAGGAATTAGCGCTGTCATTTACCGCCACTAAAGGTTGTTTTACTATATATATATATATATATATATATATATATATATATATATATATATATATATATAGAGAGAGAGAGAGAGAGAGAGAGAGAGAGAGAGAGAGATATACTCTCCTTTTTGCAAAACCATTTTTTCTCCTCTTTCTTTTTCTCTCTCTCCAAGAAGCACCTCCGCTGCCACCACCACCACCTTCGATGCTGGAACCAGCCCTGTCAGTGCTCTTCCACCTCTTCGAGCTCAAATTCTCTTCTGAATTGACGATCAAGAAGGTCGAAAATGCTAACACCTCCTGGAGTGGGTCCTAAACCGTTTAACAGGCAATCTAGGTTCAAATCCCATGGGTGTCACTTCCATGTAAGCCGAAGCTTGGCGACTCTGTGGGGTTGAGGGATAAGCCCTCGGAGCTTTATGCTGACATGGACAAAGATAGTAAGTATAGCAGGTTGAGCTAGCACGGGTAGATCTTTGTGTTTAGAGTAGTTACTTCGAGTAAAATTAAAAAATGATATTGGTTACTAACGAAGGAAAGAAATTAATGAGTAGAAATCACTATTTTCTTTAAAAAAATCTTGTTTTTTATTGATCAAATGCTACATATATAATCTACATGGTTTGCTTGGTAGAAAACTTGTTTTGAATCATTTTTGGCTAATGGTGGTTCAACTCATAGGAAGAAAGTATTAAAGAATTTACATATGGTAGCTAGGTGGTGTTTCAGCTTGGCACTTTCTCAACATGATGATTTGATGTTTGTTTAATTTATAATTGAAAGAGATTACACGAGGGTTGCCAGTTTAGCACTTTTTCATGTACGTTGCATGAAACAAACAAGTAGGGTCCTTCCTGGAGCACTTCAACCTTGCAATAAATGATGCTCATGTGAGCTTCGAACTCGCGACCTCTTATTAGGGGTGGCAATAGTGTCGGGTTGGCGGGTCGACCCGACGGGTTGACGGGTCAGCATACCTCAACCCGAACCCGACCCGTTTATTAAACGGGTCGGCTGTGGCAAACACAAACCCGACCCGTTTAATAAACGAGTAACCCGACACAACCCGCCAACCCATTTAATAAATGGGTTCGGTCGGGTAAACGGGTTCTCAGGTTTGCGGGTCGGGTTGATGGGTTGGTGGGTTGGGTTGACGGGTCGGGTTGGGGGGTTGACCCACCCGCCTAACCCGTTTATTAAACGGGTCAGCCGGGTTGGCGGGTTGGCATACCCCTAATTAACACGAACCCGACCCGTTTAATAAACGGGTTAGGCGGGTCGATTCGTTTATTAAACGGGTTCATTTTTTCCAAACCCGAACCCGCCTAAGAGGCGGGTTGGCGGGTCGTGTCAGGTTTTGCCACCCCTACCTCTTATCAGCTTGGTGATGTTCACAAGTGGTCCCTATCTGACGAGTTGAGCCCTTGTCAACATGAAAAAATAATTCTTTGGAATAGGATTTTCATGAAATTTGAAATTATACCTCTGCTTATGTCACTTCAATGCTCATAAAAGCAATTTTTATCCATAATTTGCCCTCTCTCTCTCTCTCTCACTCTCTTAAAATGTAATTGGGATATATCAAGAGACTTCACCAAATTTAATATAATAGAAAATATCTCAAATGAAATTGATATTTGGATTGTATATTTGTTCAAACATTGATTCATGAAAATAGAGAAAGGAGGACGCACGGTCAGATCTGGACCACCTTACATACATCGAGAAAAGGATCCCCAGTCCGAATATCTCTTCATGCATAAAAATCAAGGTCCATAGAAGTTAGTCTTGGATCCAGACCGGACCCACCAGAAAAACCAATACCAGTCCGACTTTCAACTGCCCCCATGTGCAGTGACAATTAAAGCAACCAGCACCAGTTTGGAATCCTGGGTCCTTCACATGAATGGCATGATACATTACTAAATGACTAATAAAAATTTACCCAAACAAAAGCCAATGCATGCAACATCGTCCTTGAAAGAATCCTCACTAATTCTAGATCCAAAACCAACATGTTACGCATATTCATCCATATAGTACAATCCTGCAAACATGCTCCTTCGATTCTGAATTATTTGACAAAAAGGTCTATTATTTTCACATGGATGCTTTTTTTTATACTTTTGTAGTTATGGAGGCAAAGTCCACTTGAACACCAGACAAACTAGACAGTAGACTCTCTCTCTCTCTCTCTCTCTCTCTCTCTCTCTCTCTCTCTCTCTCTATATATATATATATATATATATATATATATAGAGAGAGAGAGAGAGAGAGAGAGAGAGAGAGAGAGATAGATAGATAGATAGATAGAGAGAGAGAGAGAGAGAGAGAGAGAGAGAGAGAGTAGATTTAAATCCAAACCAAAATTTCCAGCACCAGGTTTGTATTTGAATCCAAATTCACTAGATCCAAGTTGAATCAAGGGTTGACAATTTATGTTAATAGTGGATCTATCATATTAATTCACATCCAACTTCACTTTTTCCTTAATTTAATGTTTACATATGGATCAATTAAATTGGATGAAATTTGATCTTTATACAAACATAGATTTAATATAAAATATTGATCCAAGTCATATTTGACCAAGAGAATAATCTGTCTAAGCGGATCCAATTGGATTCAACCCTTCATCTCGAACCTCATTAGGAACCAAGCTCATACTGCAAAATATTTAATTTTTTTTTCTGGATCAGGCATGATCCAGTTCATGTCCAAGCTTTATGATCCCTAGGTTGGATCGATAGAGATAATATGTCTAAAAGTAAGGTCATTTTAGTATCCGGATTGAATGGATCTAGACGCAGGATATACTTTCATAATATCCAGGTTAAAATGAGATTTGTGAATAGACGCTATAACTCCTATTTAATAATTAAGGAAGGAGCTTTAGATGTAAAGAGAGACAGAGAGAGAACATTTTTTTTTAATAGAATCATATATTAACTGGTACCAAGGGGTGGGCCGCTTGGTGGGCGAAGCTAACCTAGCCCACCATGGGCTGGGTTTGGGTCAGAGATTTAGGCCCTAACCCGTTAGCTACTGGGCCGAACCCTAGCTCGTTTATAAATGGCAGGGCTCGAGTCAGCCCATGGGCTACCGGGCCGACCTGATGAGCTGAACTACCTAATTAATTGCTTAGGATATAAGTCGGTGATTATTATTGTTTACTTAAATAATTGTATTTACTTTAAAGAAGCTAGAAAGATAATTAGTTGTTAAATATTACTATTTACCTAATTAGATGCATTAATTTCATGCATGCATCCATCTAGAACAAATGTGATGTGTGTCATCTCTCTGACTAGCAAGCCTGGAATGTCTGACATGGAGCCCCTCAATCAATGTGTTGAAGACCCTTAAAAAACTAACCCCAAAGACGTGTGGAGCCCACATTCCATTGATTTTGTCAAAGCCCACCCAGACCAAGTAACAAGGGTCAGTCAAAGTGGTGGCAGGTTGACCCGGCCATGGAATGAATCACAGCTCAAGCCCACGAGTGTACAAGATCCAATCAAACACCTAAATATTCTAGAAGCACACAAATCATTGATTATAAGACAGATAATTGCAAGTGGAAGAGTAGATGTAGATACATGACTTTTGATGGTCATGAAAAATCATCTTAGTTTCAGCCTTGCTGTAATAATGATAACCACTTATTTCAATCCTCTTCCTCAATTTCCTGAGCATCTATGGAACTGGTGTGTGTGTGTGTGGCCTGATGGGCCAAGCTGACCCGGCACGCCATGGGATGGGTTTGGGTTTGGGTTAAGGTTTTAAGTCTCGGCTCGTTTGGTACCAGGCAGAAATCCGACCCATTATATACGAGGGTCGGGTCTGAGTCGGCCAGCAGGCTAACGGGCCAGCTCGGGCTGGTCTGGTGAGTATGAGTTATTTATTAATCTTTTAATAATATAAAAATTAAAAAATTTAACTATTGTATAGTAACTTAGTAACTATGGCTATTTACCTAATTAGTTATATGAATTTTTATGAAAACTAGAAAGATAATTAATTTGGTACATGAGAAGTTGAAAACTTGTTAATTATTATTTTTTACAAATGAATTTGGGTCGGGCCCAACCCGCTTCACATTGGCCCGTTGGGCCAATGATTCAGGCCATGAGTTGCTCTTCAAACCTGAGCTCGTTAAGAACTGGGTCAAAACCCGTCCTAATAAACTGGTCGGGATGCACTTAAAGCCCAGTGGACTGAGCTATAAACGGGCCCAGGCCATTTTCAGGTTGGGTCGCACTTAAAGCTTGGCAGGCCGAGCTCTAGACGAGCCCGAGCCAAGCTCTAAACGGGCCAGGGCCGGCCCGATGCCCACCCCTAGCACTACAAGAAAAACATGGATTAGCGACAGACGCTATCCGTTGCTAAACAATTTAGTGATGGATTGACGATGGATAGCGTCTGTCGCATATTTCTCATCGCTAATTAGCGACAAAACTAATTTGTCGCTACTTCCATCGCTAATTTGTGATGGATTAGCGACAGATTATGTTCGTCGCTATTCGTCGCTAATCCGTTACTAAATAAGCACGGATTTAGTTTTGTGACGGATTATATTTCGTTGCTAATTCATCGTAAAATTTAAAAAAAAAAAGTAAAAAAAGAGCCCCGAGGCGTGTGCCTCATACGCCTTGAAGCACATGCCTCAAGGCGAGGAGCAGGAAGTGGCCTAGAACAAACAAAATTTTTACACATAACATATACATTTTTCACATCTTAAAGGCTTGAATGGCAACTAGAATCCATCGAACTCCTCAGTGCAAATCTAATGACACTTCTTCGTAGCCATAACTCGTACATCACCATGTAACAAGCATCAAAATCAACTGGATTCGAATGCCACTGGAAATGCTTTTTGACCCTCAACACATTCCTCTGCAATCTCACATACTCTTCCAAACTCACTCCCTGCATAACTCTTTTAAACAATGGAATGTCTAATGTGTCAACAATTAGAGAGAAGCTCTTCCAATTGATTATATCATCAAAGGGGAGATCATAGTGGTTAGAAAACAATATTGAAATTAAAGGGAGAAAAAAAAAGGAAAAAGAATTAGCTAATAGCCTAATACAATAAGCAAGTCACGGGAAATAAATTGAGAGAAAACCATAGGATTACTATTCTTCATCGCACTTGCTTGCTTCTTTGATCTCATCGATGCTATCATCCTCACGAGATAATATAAGATGGGATTTGTTAAAAAGGGAAAAGAATGAAGAAACCAAAACCCTAACGAAATTAAAAGAATACGGCAAAACTAAGGAAAATAAAAAATGTAAAAAATATAAGAAAAATTTACCTGCATATCAAACGTCCAAAGGGTGAGGTTGTCCCGAAGGAGCTGCATAATGAGGGTGATATCCTTGTAGGATTCCTCGCCCAACGTATCCAACTCGACGATCGACTCATCGAACGCCTAAGGAAAAAACCAAACAAAGATGGACAAGAGAAAAATGCGTGAAACCCTAACCCTAATCAAAGGATCTGGAGAAAAGGAACAAGGAATTTAAGGGTTTTTGTAGCAAAATACGATAAAAAATTGGTCGGATCCGACGATCGCTCACCTGTTTCACCAAGGTGCAAGCCCGATCTGATTAAGGTGCCTTACATCGTCTAGCATATGAGCAATACCATTGCTTACATGTTCATGAATAGGCATTTTAAGGTGAATGGAAAAAATAATGGATGATGAAATTAAGAGAGAGTTATAATTTCAAGTGTCTGGTTGCCTGACTCAGGACCCGAGCAAATCAAGTGGAAGATTTACTTGTGTGGGCATGTGCATGCGTACGTAGGTCGGAAATAGTTCTTAAAAGGAATATTACAGATATAGAAAAAATGGTTTAATGTGGTACTTTTCATGTTTAGAAAGTGTTTTTTGTTAGAGCAATAAAAAAAATCAAAGCCCATATCTCTCTCTCAATTGATCATGCAAAGCTAGGTGTAGCAAGAAAGATGGAGAAATTTGTTGCATATCCACACAAAATAACACAATACGATCAAGGAAAGCTACAATCAGAAACACAACCAAAACAAAAAAAAATAAACCAAGATGCGGATACATCCTCACATTAGGGATGATCCATTCGATAAACCAAGGTATAGGATAAAAGAGAACGGTTACACAAACCGTTCCCACCCTATACTTTATAAATACAGGGTATCATGAGCGACCCTGAGACGAGGAATACAGGTCTACTCATCGGCTGCCTGAGGAAGCTTGTGCTTGTGGTAACTGCAGCCCGGCTGAGCAGAGAACCTCCGATGACCTCCATCTCCAGTGACCACAGCAGTCCGCTAATGGCTGCCTCAGGAGAGGCGATGCCGAAAACCGACCCAACAATGGGTTATGGGCCCACGCCGCCCCTCCGCTGCGAGGGTTTGATGGTGTTTTTGGGTTTTTCGGTAACTGTCGCCATTGGGCGACAGTGTTTTTCGACGACTGTCGCCATGGGGTGACATACCTTTTTTTCTGGCAGAGAGGCGTCGCCATGGGGTGACATTGATGGTTGTCGACAGCAGGTCGTCTTGGGGCAACATTGTGTCGACGGCAGTCGGCGACTGTTGTCGTTGGGCGACAGACAGACAATTTTTTTTTTTTTTGCTCGGGTCTTTTACCTGTGGCTGTCGGGTTGCGAGGTTTTCTTCTAGCCGACCGCGTGCAGAACGCCATGGATGCGTCGTTGAGAGGAGGCAGCCTTTGTCAGCTGCTTTCACCATCGTCGACCATCCAGCATCATGTGGTATCCAGGGCAGAAGAAACCCCCTTTTTCATTTTTCCCATGTATTGCTGGGAAACAGAGGCCTTCGACGGTCGATTCGCCAATGTCAAGGACCATTCGGTGACATACGACATACGGGGCACTCCATCGTTCTATTTCAGGGAGGCAGATTGTGTTGGGCGGCAGGTTTTGCCGGTGGTGCGTCGCCGGCAGGCGGCGTGGGTCGTCGGCAGGCGGTGTGGGTCGTCGGCGGGCGACATTGGTCATCGGCAGGAAGATGGGGAAAACCCCTCTTTTCAGAAAAAACAGGTTTTAAGTTTTAAAATTGTGATTTTAACCGGGTGAAATCGGATCTGGTCTGGTGCTTGTTCGGTCCCAGATCCGGTTCATACCAGCTCTACCCAGATCAAGTCATATCGGGTTAGACCTGGATCCAGTTCTTTCCCGTGTCAAACCCAGATCTGGTTATACCGGGTCTGACTCGGATCCGGATACAACTCGGCTTCGACCCGGATTCGGTTTCAACCGGGCCTGACCCGGATCCAGTTCATACTGGGTCTGACCCGGATCAGGTTTGTACTGGGTTTGACCCGGATCCGATTCACCCTGGGTCTGACCCGGATCCTGTTAATACCGGGTCCGACCCGAATTCGGTTCCAACCAGGCCTGACCCAGATCCGATTTATACTGGGTTTGACCCGAATCCGGTTCTTACCGGGTCTGACCCAGATCCGGTTTGTACCGGGTTTGACCCGGCTCTGGTTAAGCCTCGGGTCTGGCCCGGATTTGGTCAAACTGGGCCCGACCCGGATCCAGTCAAACCGGGTCCGACCCAGATCCAGTTAAACCCCCGGGTCAGACCTGGATCCAGTTAAACCCTGGGTCAGACCCGGATCCGGTTATTACCAGGTCTGGCCCGAATCCAGTTAAACCCTAGGTCCGACCCGAATCCAGTTAAACCCCGGGTCTGGCCCAGATCCGGTCAAGCCGGGTCCGACCCGGATCCAGTTTAAAGCCAGGTCCGACCTGGATCCAATAGGGTCCAGACACTATTTGGCCTGAACCGGATCAGAGACTGATTCAGCCTCTTTCCAGGACCAATTCAGAGCCATTTTTTATCGGTTTCTTCTTGTTTCTCACCGGTTCTGATATGCTAAAACCTTGGTTTCTTAGATATAAAAAATATAGAGATTTTGGCATACAGTTATAGGGTTTTATGAACTTTTGTTCATACTTGACAACAGTTCATAAGGTTTAGAACCGGTTCGGACCTTTGGATGACCGGTTCAGGGTTGTTTCAGACTGGTTCAGAGTGCTTTTAAATCAGTTCCTTCTTGAGGACCCACGGTTTTACCCATTTAAGCTTGGCTTGGGTTATTGTTCATGCATTTATTTGTAATTTTGCATGCGTGAATGATGTGTGTATAATATTGGCGTTATGGATAGCTAGATAACTTAGTGAATTCATGTCACCAAAGTGACTGAATACACATATGTTGTCAAAATGTTGTACTATCATATAGTTTTAGCCAATATTACTATTATACTTATATTCATGAAACGATAAACGACCCAAAGGTAGTTTTATTGTGTTTGGAATTTAAGTAGGGTAGAATAAGGTAAATGTGTCGAGATACATCACATATGTGTATCCAAAGGTACCTTGTGTCGGTGGTCTAACTTCACAAGAACCTTAGTTTTACCGAATATGGTCGGTACGCGAAGTGGTTTCGCGTGTCGGAGCTCTTACCAAAATAGGACTCCGAAGACCCTCCTCACTCGCCTGAAAATAAGCATATTAAGGGTCTTTATTCTTTTGCTTTTTTCACTAAAGTTATAAGTCTTGTACGAATGCTTCTTGATACATGTCTTTTTGTCGTGCAGTTTCTAGTTCTGTGATTTTAGATGACTCTAGCTCTATACCTTTTCTTGGTGGATCTAACTTTAGTGATTGGAAAAAAAATATTCTTTTTACATTAGGGTATATGAATTTAGATTTGTCCCTAATGATAGATGAATCCACTGTCCTCACAGATCAGAGCACTGCTGATCAAAAGATTGCTTTTGAGAAGTGAGAGCGCTCGAATAGGCTTAGCTTGTTGCTTTTGCAATCTAAAGTAGCTAAGAATATTCGTAGTACTATCTCACAATGCAGAACAGTGAGAGAATTTTTGAGTGCCATTGAGGCACAATTTGTGAGTTCAAACAAAACCAGAGTCAGTACCCTGATGTCTAAACTCATATTTATGAAATATTCTGGAGAGGGAAACATTCGCCAACACATTTTGGGGATGAGGAACATAGCGTCTCATCTAAATGATATGAAGCTCACTATCTTTGATTCTTTTCAAGTGCATCTAGTTTTAACGTCTTTACCTTTGGAATACGAACCTTTCAAAATCTCTTACAACACACATAATGATGAATGGACGTTCAATGAACTTATGTCCAAGTGTGTTGAAGAAGAAGAGAGGTTAAAAAATGACAAGGTACAGAGTGCACATATGGCTTCTCATGCATCCAAGGTAGAACCAAGGAAGAATGTATTTAAGAGAAATGTTAGGAAGAAGCCAACCGGAGATAAGTCATCCCAAGGCAAGCAATCTGACTCTACTCCCATAAGGTGCTTCTTTTGCAAGAAGAATGGACACAGGAAAGCAGATTGCATAAAGCACAAGAAGTGGTTGAAAAAGAGAGGTAATTTATCATTTGTTTCTCATTAATGTAATTTATTACATATTTGATGAATTAAATCTTACATGCTTTGGCACTGAAGTTTGGGTCATATCTCTGAAAAGAGAATAAAGAGACTCGTAAATGAAGGGATCTTGAAATCTCCAGATTTTACCGACAATGACCCATGTGTTGATTACATAAAGGCTAATCTTATAAACACATATAAAGATGGTGCCAAACGCAACCGTGAGATATTGGAGATAGTCCATACGGATGTATGTGGACCCTTTTCCCCCTGTTACACAAGCGAAAAATATTTTGTCACCTTTATTGATGACTATTTTCGGTATATGTATCTCTACTTGATCTTTAAAAAATCTGATGTTTTTCAGATGTTTAAGAATTTTAAGAAAGAAGTAGAGAAACAAACTGATAAGGTTATTAAGATAGTTAGGTCTGATAGAGGTGACAAATATTATGGTATATTTACTGAGATGGGGCAAAGAGAAAGACCATTAGCGCGATTTCTCAAAGAGGAAGGCATCGTGCCTCAATATACCATGCTTGGTAGTGCCTATCAGAATGTTGTAGCTGAAAGGAGAAATCATACGCTTAAGAAAATGGTCAGAGCTATGTTGAATTATTCAACACTTCCCTCAAAGTTTTGGGGTGAATCCTTAAGGACTGTTGTGCATATTTTGAATAAGGTTCATACGAAATTTGTGCCTAAAACTCCTTATGAGTTGTGGACTGGTAGGAAACCATCACTGTCTTATATGCACATATGGGGATGTCCTGCAGAGGCTAAGTTGTATAACCCCCACATTAAAGTCTTTGATTCAAGAACAACTAGTGGATATTTCATTGGTTATCTAGAAAGATCAAAATGGTACAAGTTTTATTGCCCATCTCACTCACCACAGATTGTTGAAACGGATAAGGAAAAATTCCTAGAAGATGGTTCAGTAGGATTGAGTGCACTTCAAAGCCTTGTTTTTTAGGAAGTACATGATCCAGTTTCATCACCTATTAAGGAAAACATCGAAAGATACTACATTATTATTCCTAATGATGATGTAGTTGATCATTCGGTTGCTAATGCACAAATCCAAAATGAACCTATTGTGGACAATGCAGAAGAGCACGAACAGGATGATCAGGTTTAATCTGAGCTTGAAGAACGACCTGTTTGAAGATCCACAAGGATTAGGAGATCTGCTATACATCCTGATTATGTGGTGTACCTTCAGGAGCCTCGTGATTTCATAGATATGGATAATGACCCGTTGACTTTTGTGGAAGCTGTTGAAAGTAAACAATCTTCGCACTGAATAGAAGCCATGAAAGAAGAGTTAGACTCTATTGCTAAAAATTAAGTGTGGGATCTTGTCGAGTTACCTAAGGGAGTAAAACCCGTAGGGTGTAAATGGGTCATTAAGACCAATAAGGACTCCAAAGGTAACATAGAGAGACATAAAGCAAGATTGGTTGCTAAATGATTCACCCAAATGGAGGGCATTGACTATAATGAGACATTTTCTCCTGTCTCAACTAAGGAGTCATTGAGGATAATTTTGGCCCTCGTAGCTCATTATGACTTAGAGCTACATCAGATGAATGTGAAAACAACATTCCTCAATGGGGATCTGAATCAAAAGGTATACATGGAACAACCTCTTGGTTTCTCTGGAAATGATCGTCTGGTTTGCAAGCTCAACAAATCAATATATGGACTTAAACAGGCCTACCGACAGTGGTATATTAAATTTTCCCAAGTCATTGTGACTTTTGGGTTTACAGAAAACATTATTGATCAATGTATATACCTTAAGGAAAGTAGGAGTAAGTTCATTATATTGATATTATATGTGGATGACATTTTACTTGCAACCAATGATATAAAGTTGCTTTCAGAGACAAAACAATTTCTTGCATCACATTTTGATATGAAAGATATGTGTGAGGCTGCTTATGTTCTTGGCATTGAGATTCGTCGAGACAGAGTAAAAGGTTTTCTAGGCCTCTCTTAAAGATCATATATAGAAAATGTGTTAAAGCGATATGGGATGAAGAATTGTTCTCCTAGTTCTACACCCATATCAAAAGGTGACAAGCTGAGCCTAAATGATTATCCACAAAACAACATTAACAAAGCATAGATGAGTGTTTATCCATATGCATCAGTTGTTGGTAGCTTGCAGTACGCGCAGACATGTTCTCGACAGTACGCGTAGACATGTTCTCGACCAGATACTTCTTTTGCAGTAGGGGTACTTGGCAGATTTCAGTCTAACCCAAGTTTACCCTATTGAAAGGCTGCCAAGAAAGTTTTACGGTACTTGCAAGAGACAAAAACTATATGTTGACGTATTATAAAGTTGATCACCTCGAGGTCATTGGATTCTCAGATGCGGATTTAGGAGGATGCCTCGATAGTAGAAAGTCTACTACTGGGTATATCTTCCTACTTACTGGGAGCGCGATCTCTTGGAGGAGTGGGAAGCAGACGACCACTGCTGCTCACACCATGGAAGCAGAATCCATAGCATTGTACGAGACTACTTTGCAGGCTATATGGTTAAAGAACTTCATATCACAGTTAAAGGTGGTTGATTCCATTGGTAAGCCACTGAAGGTCTACTGTGATAATGAAGTTGCGGTGTCCTTTTCGAACAACAACCAAAGTACTACGTCATGTAAGCATATGAAATTGAAGTATTTTGTTGTTAAAGAAAGGACGAAGAATCATTTAGTGCATATTGTTAATATCAGTACCAAAGAGATGACTGTTGATCCTCTTACTAAAGGGCTAGCACCGAGATTATATTCCAAATATGTAATGAGGATGAGATTGTTAAACTCTTTTTTGACATATGCACATAAATAAAGTGATCACTTTCAATTTTTTATTCTCATTATGGTTGTTGTTAATCTCATAAGGATTAGAGATTCAACTAAGGACCTATAGAATATAATAAAAAGATCATTCTATTCATCAAGTTATTCCCGTAAGGTTTTCTGGTTAAAAGGTTTATCGTCGGATCAAGTGAGAGAATGTTGGATTAACCACCACGATTGACATGGTGGTTATCCATGATGTGGATACATTCCCACATTAGGAATGATCCATCCGATAAACCAAGGTATAGGATAAGGGGGAATTGTTACGCAAACCATTCCCACCCTATACTTTATAAATACAAGGTATCATGAGCGACCCTGAGACGAGGAATACAGGTCTACTCACCGACTGCCTGAGGAAGATTGCGCTTGTGGTAGTACAACCCGGTTGAGCAGAGAACCTCCAGCGACCTCCATCTCCGGTGACCATAGCAGTCCGCCAATGGCTACCTCAGAAGAGGCGATGCCGAAAACTGACCCAACAAGCAGCACCCTCTGGGATCTGTTACATACGTTTCTTTTCCACATAAATATCATAAACATCAGCAGAATTGAGAGACTATTCTACAAAGTGTAAGTATATATCGAATATTATTATTACCAAGGGGAGCCTTAAATATATGACGGCAGTTGCTGAACATATACGACACTAAATCACTCAGAAACCTCAGTGGAAAAAAATTGTGTGCATATGCCTATAATCAAGAATGAACCAAAATAAAAAATATCTCTATTTTTCTATGGTGTCTATAAAATTAAAGATAGAAGAGCCTTCACATTCTATTCTCCCCATTTAAAATGATATACCTGAATCAACAAATTGAGGCTTCTAATTCTATTCATTTTTTAGTATCAGCGTGTTTTAAGAGAGTAGAAATTAAATTGTGCATTAAATAGGGATATGCATAATTGAACTTAAAAAGTTATATGCATGTTGCGTTGATTTATGTATTCTTAATTATTCAATATGATATGAAATTGTTGATTATTTTATCTAAACGGGTTAAATTGTAAATTTATTTTAAATTATTGTTTGTAGAGCTTTCTTAAACTTATAATTGATTTAATTTATGCTAATTTTATTTATTGTTGGATTTCGAAAAGGTCTCGTACGAGAATTTCAGTTCTTATCTCATTTTTAAAACTCTTTTTCAGGTACTCAGACACAATCATGGATGGATCGAGGATTATGATTCAATGACCACGGTTTTGACATATTCGAGAGTTTTTATTTTGGGAAACTATGTGAACCTTGGATGAAGATTATTTGATTTAAATAAATTTAATTTTAGTTCATCATTTGATTTATATTATGTCTGGAGTTATTATTCAGCTGCGTAAATTAAATTTGCAATGTGCTTCGTCCTTGATGTTTAAAAAAAAATCTACATTTGTTCAGGGTTGGTCATTTTTTCATAACTGAATTGTGATCGTTGGGTCACTTGTTACGTTTCACCAATTCACCTCGCTCAGATTATGCAAATTGGGTTACACTGAGTGGAGGTAACTATTTGGTACTATTCATAGAACGTCCTATCAAGTAGTAATCACCATTTCCTTCACCTTTTTTTCTGGATCAAACCCCTACAGATGTCATCTACATAATTTGTTTAGTAGAAGATGGGTCAAGACGTGTATACGTAGGTTCTTCAAGAGCTTTGAAAAATAAACGGCCCACAACAAAACCAGCATTTCACGACTCAAAAAAATTATTTTTGAGTCGAAATCCAAAATGTGATACCCTCTTATCAAGAGATAGGATCAGGAATCGTTATCGGTGACGGTCTTGATGGACGAAGCCGAGCAACGAACTATCGCCGCGCGCGGCGCGCCTCGAACGATCCTCTGAGCGGAGCGAAGGCATCAGCATCGGCATGAAGAAGAAAGGCTGCGACAAAAACCTCGCAGCGAATTGGCGCCGAATTGCAGAGGGGGAAGCTTAGATGAGCTCAACCTCCGAGAGAGGAAGGGGGAAGTGATCTGAGTCCCTATCGCCATCACCATTTTCTGCAGCGATGAGGATGGGAAAGGCACTGCCAAAGAAAGAGACACACACAATGAGCGTCTGCGTTATCCCTTTTTTTTTAACGTCGGGCGGGCTTCCCACGCTCACGCCACCGTCTCAGACTCACGATAACAAAGCGACCCTCAGCCCCCTCAATGGGTCCCAACGTAAACAAAAAGGGTCATGTCATGGGTCCTACCACGGATAGAGGGTGGTGTATGTTCTCCCCCGATGATTCACTGAATCCCACGTCTGTGTTCGGGGGTCTGAATGAGCACCACGTATACAAGCACATGGGGCTCGTATTCTCGTGTATGTTGACATCACTTAGCATTGGAGTCTGGTGTAGTTGCAAAGACTTAAGTACCCTTTCTTTCTATTCTTCTCATAAAATGACAGTTTGAGAAAATGACAAAAATGCCCTTCATTCAAAAAAGAAAAATTAAACGGTTCAAAAAAAGGACAAACGTGTCCTCCATCCAGAAAGTCGAGGATGATGTTAACTGTTCAAAGTCTACACAGCGAAATGAACCTTAATCGTTTCACCGATGGTGATCCAGCGAAACGATGATAAGCCGACGATCCGATGGTCATCCGACGAAACAAACCTAAGACATAAAAAATATCTGTTTGAACTTTTCATTGTCATCTTCTTCTTCTTCCTTCTCCGTAAAACACTGTAAAACCCTCTCTCTCTCTAGAGAAGAAATCAAGGGAGGCAAAGAGTCCCCCCTGGAGAAGGGCATGAACATCAACCCTCTCACTCTCTCTCCCTTCTCTTTCTACTTCTGTGCACATCCAGCAGACGATCCTACATTGCTCCATCAAACACCGACTGACCTGCGCAGTGACTGTAGTATCGTTCAACTTGATTCGTTGTGGAGCCTGATTTAGAGTTTTTGCCCTTACAGGAGGGGGTTTGGGGGCTCCTCTCATTGTGGGTAGCATCGTTTAACTTGATTCGTTATGGAGCCTGATTTACAATTTTTGCCCTTATAGGAGGGGGGGTCCAAAGGCTCCCCCCGGTGTGGGTCCCGCTGCGCGGTCAGCGGACAGGGGTCCAGAGGGGGGCGCCCCTGGCAGGGGGCTCGAGGGGCAGCACACCCCGGACCAAATTTTTTGGGGGCCTTGTATAATTTTTTTATTTTCTTTCCCTCTTTTAACTATAAAAAAAGAGCAATAAAGCGTTTTGTTTAATCGTGGGGCACATGTTTCCTTCGATTGTTTCTTGCTCGATGTTTTCGTAACACCCCTTCCCACGATTTTTCTATTTTTCTTTTTCTGTTTCTTTTCCACGTTTTTTTCAATGACTTCCCTACAGTGATTTTTAGTGTTGTCGGGTCTCCAACGAGCCCACAACGATTTATAGTGTTGTCCGGTCTTCCAACAACGATTTGTAATATTCTCGGGCCTTCCTACATCGATTTATAGTGTTTTTGGGTCTCCAACGAGCCCCACAACGATTTATAGTCTTGTTGGATCTCACTACATCGATTTGTAGTGTCTTCCGCAAATCACTATAGCAATTTGTAGTGTTATTCAGTAAACAAATCGCTGTAAATCGCTACCCAAATTAGGACCAAGTTGTCAGGGTCATATCTCCGTAACCGAAGGTTATATTTCAAATCCGTAAAAAGTGGTGTCTTTATTATTGAGTCTAGTTTATTCCTGTAAATTTTTTCAATGATTTCTATGGTCATTTAATTCCCAATTTTAACTAAAAACTAGACCTCTATTAAGGCATAATCTCCATTTTTTACTAGAACACCTTCTCACATTGAAGCCAACTTTTAAGGCATAATCATTGTAAAATTTATATGCAGCTTCCTCATTATTAAACTACATTCCTTCTACCAGAATATAGTCAAGTGTACTTCCATGTACATTCCCAGTGCCTATACTTTGGTAGTGTTGTGCAACTCAAATAACATAGAATAATAGGGGTCTAGTTTTTAGTTAAAATGGAGAACAAAATGACCATAAAAATTGCTGAAAATTTACAAAAATAAACTAGACTCAATAACGAAGACACCACTTTTTACGGATTTGGAATATGACCTCCGGTTAAGGAGATATGACCTTGACAAATTGGTCCTAATTCGGGTAGCGATTTACAGCGATTTGCTTACTGAATAACACTACAAATCGCTATAGTGATTTGCGAAAGACACTATAAATCGCTGTAGTGAGATCCAACCAGACTATAAATCGTTGTGGGGCTCGTTAGAGACACAAAAATACTATAAATCGCTGTAGAAAGGCCCGACAATACTACAAATCGTTGTCAAAAACTCTAAATCAGACTCCACAACGAATAAAGTTGAACGATGCTACTCACGGTGGGAGGAGCCCCCAAACCCCCCTCCTGTAAGAGCAAACACTTTGAATCAGGCTCCACAACGAATCAAGTTGAACGATGCTACAGTCAGTGCGCAGGTCAGTCAGTGTTTGATGAAGCAATGTAGGATCGTCTGCTGGATGTGCACAGAAGTAGAAAGAGAAGGGAGAGAGAGTAAAAGGGTTGATGTTCATGGCCTTCTCCAGGGGAAACTCTTTGTCTCCCTTGATTTCTTCTCTAAAGAGAGAGAGAGAGAGGGTTTTACAGTGTTTTACGGAGAATGAAGAAGAAGAAGATGACGATGAAAAGTTTAAACAAACATTTTTTATGTCTCAGGTTCGTTTCGCCGGATGACCATCAGATCGCCGGCTCACCATCGGATCGTCGGCTCACCTCATGTAAGGATAAAAACTCTAAATCAGGCTCCACAACAATCAATGTGCATGTCAGTCGGTGCTTGATGGAGCAATGTTGGATCTTCTACTGGATATGCACAGAAGCAGAAAGAGAAGGGAGAGAGAGAGTGAGAGAGTTGATGTTCATAGCCTCCTCCAGGAGAGATTTCTTTCTCGGATAATCCTGCAGTGCAGATAATGGGTCTTAAATAATCATCTTCGGGACACTTAAGTCTTTACAATCACTCTTTTTCTAGAATCGTTATTTTTTTTGGCACCGATGGAGAAGAGGGTACTTAAGTCTTTGCAATCTCATCAAACTCCAATGCTAATTAATGCTGACAAACATGGGGATACGGGACGCACAGGCTTAAATATGTGGTGCTTTTTGGGACCCCCCGAACATGAGATGTGGCTACCGGCCCTGTTCGGGGGCGGAACATATAACCTGCTCCGTACCACGAAGGGTGTCGCACTTTGATCCTGTAGGATCAGACTTCCGTTACAAAGATTGGGGTCCGATTAACTATCCGGGTGGGACCCATAAAGTCCGAATTATTAAATGGGTCTGATATGGTTTATGAAATTTTATACCAAACCCATGTCCAGTCTGAGTTCCGATTAAGATCTGCAGTCAGTTTTTCAATATGAAAAAACTTAAAAAATATTATTTTAGCAAGTATGGATTGAGTTTGATTTATGTAATTCTTATTGGATCCAGTTTTTTTTTTATGAAAAATCAGGTGGAGCCGAAACCAGATCACTCACATCACTTAGTCGGATCCAGGTTTTGATCCACCCAATTTTAGTAGGAGTCCAACCTGTTGACACCCCTATGATTAGGTGTAAGACACCTTTGATGGAAAAGCATTCATGAAGCTTTGGTTGTCATTATCACCCAAAAACAAAAGAAAAAAACTTCAAATTGATGGTCCCACAGTCTTTGGCCGATGAACGGCGTTGACAGCTGCATAATGGCTGTGAGATAATGATATAGTTGCAGAATATATACTTATTCTGGTTTACAAGATCCAATCAAATCCATTTTTTATTGTTTGGACATTATTTTTTCTCTTGGGTCTTGTAACAGGTATTACATCTATGTAACAGATCCAAAGCTGAATTTGGTAATTTATTAGATTAGATTACGTTAATAATTTGTGTCTATTAAAATAGGAAATCTAAGCTTATCGGGGGCAAAGTTTTAAGAATTGAGAAATTTGTTATTTAACTTTCAGTTTTAAGTTTCAAGACAATTTCTAATTATTTACAATCATTTCTTGCATTTTCCATTATTTTCTTTTAATTTCTCATTATTTCCCACTTTTAATAGATAGTCGTAGTTTCGAGTAGATTTTTTTGTGAATCTGATTATGGTTTTAAAACTCGTTGACTCGTCACTCGGCTCATCCTTGAGTGACCCATGACTTGGCGACTCAACTAGGTGAACTTAGTGACTCGGCCGAGTCATGTTAACTTTATATTTTATATAAAATATATAAATATATGTATATTTTATAGTATTTTATCAATATATTATATATAGTATGCATTATATGATATTTTTTATAATATATTTACTATATAATTTTATTAATATATGTATAACCAAAATTTTATAAATAATATAATATATTTATATTATATTTTACATAATATATGTAATTATACATAAAATATTATATATATATATATATATGCATGACTCGACTGACTCGCTCATGACTCGATCAGGTCAACTCGATGTCTCGACACAGTTTTGTACAAAACGAGTCTGTACTCATTTTTTACCCGATGACTTTGCAATCCAAAACAAGTAAACTGAGTTACTAGGTTGACACATGGAGTTTTTAAACTATGGTTTTAAGCCCTTACCCATTAGCTACTAGGAAGAAAACCAACCCATTATATACATGGGCTGGACTCGAGTCAGCCCACATGCTACTAGGCTGACAGTTAATTTTTGAAAAATGATCATACTGTATGGCTAATTTGATATGCTTTCTAAAATGCCATAAAAATTTTGATATTCTTCACATGTCCAAAATCATAAATAACCAGTTTTGGAATGTCCTTTTACCCTTCGCATGCACAAAACTCATGAAGTTTGCGCAAAATATAGCTTTGTTCGTCGAGTGCCGCATACGCCCACTTAAAATGAGGTTCATACATTTTGTTTTGGAATTCATGAAGTTCGCGCAATAATATTTGCGAACATCCTATCAAACTCGAACAAAATTCCTCAAGTTTGCATATATTTTATACAAACTTCTTTAAGTTCGCATAAAATATATTTAGACTTCTTCAACTCTGCATAAAATATATATGAACTTCCTCAAGTTCGCATATATTTTACATAAACTTCGTCAGCATCACATGTTTGTTGTTCACAAGTTTAGAAGAAATAGTTTATCTATTAAAGAATGTTTCTCCCCAACTGCTCATCAGATCAAGGTGATTTTGATGACAATGAAAAGCTAACGTCTTTGTCTATCTATTTCTATTTTTCATTTTTTAAAAAATTTTTAGGACAGGTGGCAAAAAATAATATAGAACAAACAACTATTTAAAGAATGTTGTTGGGGTTGTATCTCAATGCTGTTGAGTTTCTTTATTCTTTACTGTATTTTTTTGAAATCCTTTATTTTTTATATTGAAATGTCCTTTTAAATATAGATTATTTGGTTGTTCTAGTCTGCAGAGCATGTTATTTCAATTTTAGAACTTAAAATCAAGAACCCTAAAAGGGTTTTCGGTTTTGATTTAAACATGAAAGTTATAGGCATGTGTATGTGCTTTTCAAGATTGTAAAAACAAAAGTTTTCAACATTAAACCAAAAAAATACAAATATAAGAACATAAACTATTCTGCAAAAAATAATTATATATTTTAGAGAAAATTGGTATGTGAAAAGGGTAAAAAAGCCTTTTTATATCTAGATATTTTAGATTTTAGACAGAAAATATCAAAAATTGTAAATTTTTTTAAAAAATATATCAAATTATCTATATAGTATGATAATTTTTTGATTAATTTTATTTGTTGCATAGTACCTTGGTAACTATCGCTATTTACCTAACAACGGGGCTCTGCTTGTCTTGTACGAGTAGCTAGTGCAGGTCACCTTGTGTTGGAAGCTTGTCGTTTCAAAACCCAATGATATAGTGTCAATCTAACCCTAGCTTGCCTTTCAAAAACATCTATTACTATTTACCTAATTAGTTGCATTGATTATATGAGAAATAAAAAGGTAATTAGATGGGAGAATTAATCTTTCATAGAATTCATTATTTTGTTATTATAAAAATTAATTTATGAACTTGATTAAAAAATAATCTACAATTGGGTTTGGGCTGTGCTGGACCAACCCCCACCCCCCTCAACATTGGCTTGGGTCATGGGCTGCTCTTCAAACCTGAGCCTGTTAAGAACCGAACCAAAACCAGACCCATTAATAAATGGGCCAGGCCGCACTTAAAACCCAATGGGCTGAGTTCCAAACGGGCCTGGGCTAGCCCGATGCACACCCTAAACCCAAGGCAGTTTTCCCGTCGTTTATGAAATAAGAAAGAAAGAAAATTACAAATACCAGCTTGTCCTTTGACCTAATTACAATCACCCACCTAACATTTAAGATTTTACAAATAGATGCTCAAGTTAAAGAAAAAATCTCAGACACCTCATCTAACTTTGAGCCTTTTACCGTGGTCAAACCTGGCCTGATCAGCCTGAACCTTTCAAACCCTCGAGTTAATAGTTCGATCTTGATGTTAAACTCTAGTTTTATCAACCGTTGTTAGCAGCACATGGTGTCCGAAGAACCTGAATGTTAGTTTCAACCACAATAAGATCTCTCTCTCTGAGGGGAATGCAAGAACCGATTTACCAACAATTGTTTAACCAGTAAAGTAACACAAAATCATTAAGGAGAAAAACTCGTTGAAGCAGAATATCACAAAATTCACATTACCTGCAAAACACCAAGCCTCCACACTCACCCAAGAACCCCATCATATATCCTCAAGTTAGTAGTTCGACTTAAAGAGTTTCTGCAATTTTATCACCCAACCAAGAACCTGAAACCCCACAAATTATTACGAGGGTTTTGGTTGATTCATAACTTTGTAACAGAGGAGCACAGGAAAATTGCCCAACTTTTATATAGTTGTGGCATCTGTAGAGAGAGAGAGAGAGAGAGAGAGAGAGAGACTTGGACAGCAGTGTACTTCCATCTGAACGCTCCGGTGCCTGGGTAGAGGTGGAGGTTCAGGCTGGGTGGAGCAATCAAATGATTCAAACATTTGATTTTGTCCAAAGGAAAGCAAGGGATAAAGAAAAGGGCCAGATGGTAATTTACCAAGTTTAACTACAGCTGGAACATCGTTAAAACACACGAGTTATATGGAGTGTCTGTTTGAGAATTATTTTCTTAACTCAGGCGCCCATTTGTAAATTATCAAACATTAAGCGGGCATATTTTTTCAAAAAACAAAATAAAGAAATGCCGACAAAAAACATGGATTGCAATTTAGGCAAATCAGGTTGGCCGATACACAAAACACATTGCAATTTAAAATGCTTAAGCAATGTTGAGAAGTAAACAAAAACTTGACTCAATCAATATGGTCTTTCCTAGGTTCACGACAACCAAAAACATTTCCCTTCAGAAATAAAACCCACTGTTTTAATTTGCAATGTTCAGGAAAATGTATCCGAGGAAAAAGGAAAATTGAAGGGATTCACTAATATAAACTCCACGGCCTTCACCTTGAACATATCTGAATAACAAAAGAGTGGAAAGTTTAGAGCCTTCTTCCTCTTCGTCCACCCTTTCTTCTGGTGCTATCTGTAGGAATGGGTGTCACGTCCTCTGTAACAGCCACAAACATAATACCCAAGTAATCATACATAATCAACAGAGTGGGGATTAGATTGAAAAGAATTAAAGATAAAAATGTTCACGTTTCATGGTAGAAATCCTAATCTCAGGTTTTCCAACATCTCAAAACATGAAAAAAACGGAAATATGCAATTCAGCATATTTTCTCATACCTATACGCCCAATTCTCATTCCAGAACGAGCCAAAGCTCGAAGAGCTGATTGTGCACCAGGTCCAGGAGTCCTGGTCTTGTTACCTCCTGTTGCCCTTAACTTAATGTGTAGAGCAGTAATGCCAAGCTCCTGCAAGGGGTAATACAGTGTAAGATTTGATAAGGACCTTGGATCCAAAGAATTTCTATGAAAAGAAGATTTAGGAGAAGAAAAGAAAATGGAAGCAGGTAGACTCTGAGTAAACAAAACATTTAATTAAGATTACTGTGAGTGAGGTTGGCTTCCACAACCAACTTACAGCACAATCAAGTGAACTCATTTGACTCAAATATAATAAATCCAAACAACTTAGCCTGTCCAAAGACTCTGAATAACATGAGGCAGAATTCATGGCAAGACAACCAAGATCAATAAGAGTCATTCAAACTCCATATAACAGCCTACTCAAGCCCCATATAATCATCCAGGACTCCTCTCTTAAACCACTGATCCAATAATATCAACACACCTACCACAGACAATTATGCAATTGCTACAACCAGACAAAGGGCGAGTAGGAAGGAAATCAATACCTTGCATCGCTGAGCTACATCTTGAGCTGCAAGCATGGCAGCGTAAGGGGAAGACTCATCTCTGTCAGCTTTGACTTTCATGCCACCTGTCACGGAATGAACCCACTCTCACTTAGTTAAACATGTCTCGCAATCAAGAATGGCATATCCAGACTGAAGAGAGACCTGAGTTGCTAGAGAATGTCATGCAACACTGGCAAAATACATGGCTGGACTGAAGCAACAGAAAACACAAAAATGTCCAATACATGGGCACGTACTTTGTGCAGGTTCCATGGTAACAAGGGGATGGGCAACAACCTCTTACATTAAGTCCGCTAAAAAGGCCCACAGAACTACCAATGCAATTAGTAATTGTGCACTAAAACACAGAATGAATCACTAGCTCATGACAACGCCATGTCTTGCTACCCGCATAATAGATCTGTGATTCAGTGGTCCAATGTTCACATTTGACTGAGGTTGACAAGTTGGAACTTAATTATGGAATCAGAAAGCAACATGTCATCCAAAGAAGTTTTTTCACATGTACTTGTCACTAAAACAAAAAAAAGAGGGAGATTCATGAAAACAACAAGCACCTGTGATTCTTACAAGGGTTTCCCTTCCAGACAAATCTGTTACATGCTGCAGAATACAGTTCCAATCAATTCATATGAGCATGAGCAAGTAAAAACGAGATACCTTAAACCAGGAAAAATCGAGTTTTACAAACTTGAAAGGACAGCAAACTGGGAAAATATATTAGTTAAAAGAGGTCGGGGTAGGCCTAGGAAGACATGGATGGAGGTGATAGGAAAGGATATGAATGCTTTGAACCTCACCGAGGACATGGCATTGAATAGAAATGATTGGAGGAGAAGGATTCATGTGGAAGACCCAGAATGATTTTCTTTTTTGGTTCATATCGTCGACCCCAATTGTTTTGGGATGAAGGCGTAGTTGTTGTTGTTGTATACAACTTCAACGATTCAATCATCAGGTAGGCCCAGGCCCACGCTTTGGAGAATGAAGGTAAAGGAACTAACCACAAAAGTATCGTTGAAGGAGGCAAAGATATGAGCCACCCCAAACACATGTTCACCCTCCCGAACATTAGGTCCTAGTGTCACATTTTCCTCCTTAACTTCTCGAGTCTTCTTCCTTCCAGACTGCCAACCATCGTCAATATTAGCATTATTGGATGAAAGTATGGTTAATTTATAACATTTAGAAGATAATATAAGCATGTAAAACTAAAGTATTTATATTCCAAGCAAAAGAATACAATTATGAGAGGAAAAATGGAACTAATTAGTTGACTAAAAAGAGCCCTCAATACAGATGCCTAATGGGTTTGATCCCACAGATTAAAGCTCTTCAACCTTTTGGTTGTTCTTAAATGTATCCACTAGAAGTGGTTAAGTTAATTATCTTGACTGGTTTATTTAATGAAGATGATATTGATGTTACAACCAAAATAGTACAATAAAATGTATTATTAAGTCACTATAATAGATCTACCTTTTGTTATTTGTTATTTGTAATTATTTGTTCAAGAATGTTGTTGATTTGAAAACTTATTAATTTTAGGTCAATAAATGTTCCATACAGATATTTACATGAACAGCAAGGAGCACACTCCTCCAGTCAAGATGCTTGCACAAATATGTATGGGGGATATTCTCTATCAGCTATATCATGTATTCACTTCTATGTATGAGGGATATCCTTGTTAAACAATTGTTATAGTTATTACTGCATAAGAGCTTTTTCCTTCCCCTCCTCATTGTTTTCCATGATTTTTCAGTCCAGCAAAACAAGGTCACTCAAGTGGAATAAGGAGAAAAACAGTAAAGAAAAATAGGAAACAAGTGAACACCTTGCACCCTCTACCGCAAACTACTGAAGATTTTCTCATTTAGTCTAGTCACTTTCCACTCTCAGGGTTCAAATAGACTGAACTATCACAAAAGGAATATTTGGTAGACTGGTAAAAAGACAACAATGTCAACCTTTGGCGCATCATCCATTTTCACCATCGCACTCAATCGATAACAGGCTTAAGATGCACTAAAGAAAAATAACACCAGCAATATCCTCGACAGGTAAAATGTAAACATCTAGAATAATGAAACTAGAATGAGAAGGAATTTATCAACAAGCCATTGTGTTTGTAATACAGTGTTTAAATACATGATCTCATTCAACCAGCACCCCACTTGAGGCAAGTGGGAAATATAACTACGGTTTTTTCAAAAATCAATTGAAAAAAAAGGTAAAATGGATTAAGAATAACCCAGGCAAAAGATAATTTCGACTTTAGTACCGGATACACGAAGTGTGAGTGCAAAAGTACAATCACAACAAGAGTGATGAATGCTTCCATAAATGCTACCTAGAGCACAATGTACCATAAAATGGAATAAAATACAAAAATAACTGAAGCTTGAGGACTATGTTGGGATGCATTGACAAGAGAAGCAAGAAAAAGAACAAACCGGTGAAAGGAGAAATCTGGTCCTTCTGAGAACAAACTGTATAACTGGGAAAGAACCATCAATGACGCCCGACACATCCTAACCTATGGTTTTCAGGTCCAAAAAGAAAATGGATCAAGTTTGGGATTATCTTATCCAACACATCCATGAACTAGCCTTCGACTCCCATCAGAACCATCCCATTTAGTTTATAAAAAAAACGCCCACGCAGACTCAAACACGCATAAACACAGATGATGTTACAAAAAATCATTCATTACCACTACCATCAGTGACAACCGAAACAACAAAAAAAACCATAAACCATACAATCAGAACCATATTGAACTCTCATTCGCGCGAATTTCCCTAATTGATACAGCACCCACCTCCAAAACCACCAGCAAAAAGGCCAACAATCCATCACTACAATTGAGAATCCTATCGCTTTCGCCATATATACTCCAAAATACCAAAAAAAACACAAACAAAAAGAATTTTCAGCAAACATCAGTTCCATAGACATGCGTCCTCCGGATCAGATTCATCCTCGCAAGACCCAATCTTTTAAAAAACATATAAGCACCGAAAAAACGAAACCAAGAACCATTGCTCTAGGCTCTTCCCTCTTCCGACACCAAAACAGAAACCTCCAAGTTATCAACACTCCGAAGCAGTGCAGAATCGCAACAAAATCAGAGGATAAGAGGATTCAATAGCAAAGAGAAGATCTAGAAGACGAAGAATAACTCACCATTTTCGTTCCTCTTGTTGGAGAGCTCGGGAACCCTGGGCGATGGCGTGTCTCTCTCTCTCTCTCTCTCTCCCTCCCTCAAAACCCTAGATGCGAGACACCTGCTGCTTTAGCACTTTAGATACATAACTTCTGAAGGTTAGGGTTTCTCTTACGATATTACCGAAACAGCCATTTTATTTATTACATATGACTTCTTGCGGGTAGAAAATAGATCGGACTCGGCGGGAGATCCGATTCGAACGCCTGACATGCCATTATGGAATGTGGATTTTTAATACGTGATCCGGATATATAATCAGATCCTATGTCACAAAGACACGAAGGGTACGGATACGTGATTGGTAGATGGACAAGGGTTCGAAATTTTTTTAAAAATGAGAGCATAAGGACACGCGCATATATATATATATATATATATATATATATATATATATATATATATATATAGAGAGAGAGAGAGAGAGAGAGAGAGAGAGGCCTAAAGTTTGAGGTGTTTTATGATAGATTTGAAATGTACTCGACTTAGTGGGAATCGACTCTTGAATTATGTTTTTCAATAAAAACAAATATTTTTATGAGCCAAAAAAATTGATTCTTTCATCGCCATTGATTTTAAATAACAAAAAAAAAACGGTATACACGTCAGATTCGGGTGATCGAAAAACCAGTTCCCACTAAACAAAACCTAGAGATCACATCTATGGTGTTAGATGTAAGAAAAATACCAAAAAATACGGTTTTTGAATGGGCCTACCGGAGCATAACAAGAATATATATATATATATATATATATATATATATATATATATATATATATATATATATATATATATATATATATATATATATATATATATATATGTATATATATATATATATATATTTTCACACCAAAAATATATTGATTATGTTTTATGAGTTTATTTGTAACTAAGTGGTTCCAACGAGTTCACAATATAACTAAGGATTGGGATTGTGGTATATACTATATAGAAGCCCAAGTTATGGATTATATGGTTTAACCTTACTATAATAGGTGGGTAATAAACCCATAAGTCATAGTAACTAACAATGTAAACTCTTACTTACAATACCAAAGGCTTTGGAAATTGGCTTATTGCACCAGCAAAAATAGTCCTATATCGAAGGACACAAGAAATTGAGAATCTTTCTCTTTTTATATATGAGAGAGCCTATTCATCAAGCTGTCTACCTGTTCTGTCTATGTTCTGGCAGATGGCAGCACAGCTTATTTCCCTTTAATTGCTTTCTGTTTTCTGTTTGTTTAAAATTTGCCTTCTCGGGCGACTCGAAAAGGATCCTGTTAAAAGATCAAGATACCCTTGTCAGGTTTGTAATTTGTATTGTTTCTCAACAAAAAAAAAATGGACAACCGTCTAAGGATACATGTTTGACCACGTATGACACGGTCAAACACGTGTCTACTGCGTATCATGCTAACTGAGTTGTATCACGTGTCCGTGCGTGTCATTGATAGAAAATAATTGAAATTCATTAATAATTTATCATCGACTTGTTTTCTCTTCTCCTTTATAATGAGTATTTATAAATGAATAAAGAGAAACTCTAATTCTAATATGGATCTAAGATAGATTTGAAACTAAACTATAAAATGGATCTATGTATTCACGTTTCTATGATCTTTTTTAGTGCCTCATGTTTCTCTATGCCCTTTTAATTCACTTATATGTTTCTAATTCACATAATGTTAATGCCTAACATAAAGTTTCATCAAACCTTACCGGGTTCTATACTAATTTGGTAGGAGGAATAGTGTATATATTATAGCAAAACTCAAGTGGTGCTTCTTGACAAGAGTTAATTGCCTTAAGATGCCATGATTATCATCAGTGAGAATTTTGAACACTCCTTAAAGTAGCTATATGAATAATTTATATGATGGCTTTCAAGGTAAAAAAAATTAAGTTGTAGGGATCATTTGTGCATGTTTATGCAAATCCTATAAATGCACAATATTTGAGTTGTATTGATCCAACATAAGCTATTTTAATTGCCATTCATCTCCAAAATGGATGTCCATCAACATACAAGAAATTGTTGTTATTTGCCCACATTAGCCTAGGACCTCTATAGGGTTGGAATCCAGCTTTGGGCTTCATGGATCTATGGCTAGATCGGAGTATGGTTCGACCAATTCCATATCTAAGGTAGGTCATACATTAATAAACATGGGATACAGGGCTATTGTCCACAATAAGGGAACTCCATCAATTTCTGTTATAAATATAGAGTGCTAGTGGTATAATGACAGATGTGATCCATTTAATATGACATTGAAGTGAATAGTTGTATGTTTTAGATTTAAGAATATGATAGCTATTTATGTTTTTATTAATTTATTCATCATAGCCTAGCATATTTTGTAGATGCAATCATATAAGCTAGAAGAGACAAAGTAAGATGCATTCACTTAAAAATGCTAGGGTCAATCTAGTTATCCTTCATCTTGAGGCTTCTCATTTGAATTATCCAGTTCCTCTTCTTTGGGCTTCATGTCATTCATTTGTGCTGATTTGGTTGTTTTATGATTCAATATATCTTTTGGCTTTCACGTTATTCATTTGTCCTTATTTTTTGTCTTCTTTATTGGTCTAGAGTTGCCCAAAGTTGTTGCTCAGTTAACTTTTTATTTTTTTAGATTTTAATATAAGTTTGAGCTTTCAGGAAACACACAAACACTAAAAGTGGGGAGTTAATAATATTATTGTTTAATGTATTTTGTAACTAATCCTTGTTGTTCCTCTTTACATCCATATAAATAATAAGTAATAATGTGGTTACCCTACACTAGGTGTGACTATGGTGAATGACTATGCAAAATTCTGACATGAAATAGGGAGAAAAAATATAAATAGGAAATTTTATAAGTATCTAGAGTAGTTAAAAATGTTGGCTGCACATAATATTGTTTAAGATGTTATATCATTTATGAATAATTTAGCATTAACAATGAATATTTAGGGTACAAGAGATTGTGAATTTTTTATTTGTGTGATGAATATGTAAATCCAAGTCTAGTAGTGTTGCCTATTCAAAGTGTAGCCCTAGAGAGGTAAAAATTGAGGTGCTTTGTATATACAACTTGAGTTTGTAAAGGCACAACTTATGCAAACAAATGGTGGTATGCATATTTCATGTGAAGTTGTAGTTTTTATACATTTTATTATTTAATTAAAATGATTTGTTTGTTGATTTTATTCAAATATGTGTATTTCGCATTGTTAATGGTTTCTGCTTGAGAACATGTGACATTTATCATTGTTTATCTAATTGTCATTAGTTTTTTTATTAAATATTATGTAACAACTGCTAAACCACCTTGTTCCACACCATAGGTGTAACCCCCTGACTTTAAAAAATTATAAGGGATATTTATTTTTAAACATAGCGAAAGATTTCTCAAAACCACTCCAAGAGTCGGGGGCGTCACAAGTTAGAATCAAACCATTCAAATTATTGCAATTCAAATATAACAAAAAAGTCAAATCATTCATTTCATAAAATGAAGTTCAAGGTTTATAATAAAAAAAGAGAAAAAGACAACAAAAGAGTCTAGTCCAATCCATTCCTTTCAAAACTCTGGTTAGTTTAATAAAATGATTATATATTATGAACATCAAGATGTCTCTTTTAGGTTTAACTATCTCGCTGAAAGTCAGGGCAGAGCTTGCCCTATTTCCATGTGATTATCCAAAAGACACAGAAGGACCCAAGGAACCGTACCTCTATAGTTACATCCTTTATTTAAAGGATTTTTTTGAACTTGGTACGAACTCAGTTGTTGTATCGACCATGTGAGGGCACACAACAACAACAATGATGACAGGTGCGATGTAGGCACACGACAACATGCACGTAGGGGGGCAACAACATAATTCATGAGGCAACATGCATGGATCTCGAGGCAGCTGTGACAATGACAGTGGTATGGTGGGAGCGATAACAGTCTACTATTTGCATCAGCGGGGCCCACCTGACCCAATGGCGATGGTGGTGATTCACCTGAATAGTCTCATTTTTCTTTTTTTCTTTTATTTATTTTTCCTCTTATTTTCTTTTCCTTTCTTTTTTCTGTTTTTTTTTTCCTTCTTCCTCCCCCCTCTTCTTTTTCATTCTTCCTCTCTTCTTAATCCATGGCTGAACTGAAGGGAGGAGAGAGACGAGATAGAGGGGAGATAGAGTGGTAATCTGCTAACAGGGAGGAAGGGCTGGGTTGGCAGAGGTGGTGGTCGGCTTTAAGGGAGGCTCATATAATGGGGGTTTGGCTGGCAACGTACTGCCAGTCCAGCAAAGGAGGTGGTGGTCGGCGGGTGGCCTTGGCTGGCAGAAAACCTCAAAGGAGGGGGGTTCGATTGGCAAGGTGGTGGCCAACCAAAGTGGGTGGTTGGCTGATGGTGGGAGGTCAGGCGAAAAAGGAAAATGTGGTGGTGATGGTGGCCCGGTGGGAAGAGAAGGTGGTGGTGATGGTTGGATAGTGGCGTTGGGTGTTCAGGTGAAAGGGGAAACACAATGAGGTAAGGGGAACATGAGAGAGGAGAGAGAGGGAAAGAGGAAAAGGAGAAAGGGCAGTTTGAGAGAGGAGAGAGAGTGAGAGATATACGAGAGAGAGGAAAGAGAGTGGAGAAAGAAAGTAGAGAGTAGAGAGAGGGGGCACCATGTGGTGGCTCTATAGTGAAGTTGTTCAATGTTAATGGGGCCCACACGGCTCAAAGGTAACACATCTGCGGTAGTGGGACTGCCCTTCAAGGACCAAAATACTTCTATACCCGAAAACCCAAAAATCCTTCAAAGTTGCTCCTTTGGGCTCCGGGTTCTCTGAATCTTTATCCAACCCACTACGAACATGACCCACTTCATTAAACAGTTTTTTTGGAGTCTGGATCTATCCAACTCTCATTTGGACTGATTTTTTGTGATTTGTAATGTTCCAACCCTTGTTATACATTTACTTTCATTTGTTCTCTCATAAATTCTCCTATGGGCTTGGGTTATTGGATTTTGATCCAAACCTCGTATACATATCTGACTCGCTTCGATCAAATAGGTTTTTTAGATTTTTGATCGATCTGAATCTCATACGAATCAATCCTATGGAGTCTACATCGCTCCATCTTCGGTTTAGACTGGATATCGGGTCTGGTTCATTCTAACCCACATCAAACCTGAACTCGATGGGTTTGGGTCGCTCTCATATCAAAACTTACATAATCTTACGTAAAAATCTCAAATTTAAATATTTAAAAAAATTTAGGTATTACAATAGGATTGAGCTTACTTTGAACCTTCCCTATGCTTATCTTCCTTTTTTTACTTCACGCCACAAGATTTTTCTCACTTCTTGTTGTTCAATGTTTCTTCATGGGCTAATTTTTTTTTAATAGAACTTAAGCCAAAATATCTTGTAGGTTTGTGTTGCTCTTGTTTAAGAGACATTTCAAACTATAGAAGAAGTTAGGTTGAAAGAAATCTCTTTCTCAAAGAGGACAAAGGAATGTCCAATGCTCTTGTAAAATGGCAAAGAAAGAGACTTGGTGTCATGAGACTAAGCATGTTTCAATGCCTTCAAGACTACAAAAAGAACTGTTGAGTGCTTAAAATGCTAAAGATGGTTCTTCTGACAACCTTAACCAATCTTGTTGAGTATACAAAAACAAAGATAGTAGGTTATGTCGATTTTATGATCAAGAAACCTTTGAGCGCTTAATGTTTGTTTTATGGATGTTCATATGCATGAAATGAATGGACATGTGTTCCCTTGCTTTATAAGAAATTTCTTTTTATTTTTCTTAATTTAGATTAGTGTTTTTCTTTACCTTGAGACTACCATGTACTTGTTGATTTTTTTTTGTATCATCTCATTATTGGTTTATAAGGTTATCATTTAGAAGTCAAATCATACTTTTCATGTCTATGATTTGATAGTGCTTAATATGACCAATGGTTAGTTAGCATTTAATATTGCTAGTTATTCTCATCCATCTGTGTTGTCTAAGAATGTGGTTGGATGAGCCACTAGTTACCCATGTGGAATGGTCATGACATTTTCTTTTTTGTGGTGGCTTGTGATGGGTCTGTAATAGTTGTTTTTCAATCCTTTATAAAATTCAAT